>NW_028128714.1:0-46395 GCF_965231255.1 Vanellus vanellus | reverse complement strand
CAAAAGCACCTTTTTTCACTTTCGACGCTCTCTGGAGCAAAAAAGACAAACGTCCAGCCTTTCTGCCACAGCAAAGGTGCCAGCGGGGAAAAGTGATGCTGGTTCTCACTGCCTCCTGGAACCCCTTCAAATGCCCCAGACAATTTGTCCTTCTCTGCTTTCCTGAGGATTTTATCCTCAAAAGCACCTTTTTTCACTTTCGGCGCTCTCTGGAGCAAAAAAGACAAACGTCCAGGTTTTGCTGCCACAGCAAAGGTGCCAGCGGGGAAAAGTGATGCTGGTCCTCACTGCCTCCTGGAACCCCTTCAAATGCCCCAGACAATTTGGCCCTCTCTGCTTTCCTGAGCACTCTATCCTCAAAAGCACCTTTTTTCACTTTCGGCGCTCTCTGGAGCAAAAAAGACAAACGTCCAGCTTTTGCTGCCACAGCAAAGGTGCCAGCGGGGAAAAGTGATGCTGGTTCTCACTGCCTCCTGGAACCCCTTCAAATGCCCCAGACAATTTGGCCCTCTCTGCTTTCCTGAGGACTGTATCGTCAAAAGCACCTTTTTTCACTTTCGGCGCTGTCTGGAGCAAAAAAGACAAACGTCCAGCTTTTGCTGCCACAGCAAAGGTGCCAGCGGGGAAAAGTGATGCTGGTTCTCACTGCCTCCTGGAACCCCCTCAAATGCCCCAGACAATTTGGCCCTCTCTGCTTTCCTGAGCACTCTATCCTCAAAAGCACCTTTTTTCACTTTCGGCGCTCTCTGGAGCAAAAAAGACAAACGTCCAGCTTTTGCTGCCACAGCAAAGGTGCCAGCGGGGAAAAGTGATGCTGGTCCTCACTGCCTCCTGGAACCCCTTCAAATGCCCCAGACAATTTGGCCCTCTCTGCTTTCCTGAGGACTGTATCGTCAAAAGCACCTTTTTTCACTTTCGGCGCTGTCTGGAGCAAAAAAGACAAACGTCCAGCTTTTGCTGCCACAGCAAAGGTGCCAGCGGGGAAAAGTGATGCTGGTTCTCACTGCCTCCTGGAACCCCTTCAAATGCCCCAGACAATTTGGCCCTCTCTGCTTTCCTGAGGACTTTATCCTCAAAAGCACCTTTTTTCACTTTCGGCGCTCTCTGGAGCAAAAAAGACAAACGTCCAGCTTTTGCTGCCACAGCAAAGGTGCCAGCGGGGAAAAGTGATGCTGGTCCTCACTGCCTCCTGGAACCCCTTCAAATGCCCCAGACAATTTGGCCCTCTCTGCTTTCCTGAGGACTTTATCCTCAAAAGCACCTTTTTTCACTTTCGGCGCTCTCTGGAGCAAAAAAGACAAACGTCCAGCTTTTGCTGCCACAGCAAAAGTGCCAGCGGGGAAAAGTGATGCTGGTTCTCACTGCCTCCTGGAACCCCTTCAAATGCCCCAGACAATTTGGCCCTCTCTGCTTTCCTGAGGACTCTATCCTCAAAAGTACCTTTTTTCACTTTCGGCGCTGTCTGGACCAAAAAAGACAAACGTCCAGCTTTTGCTGCCACAGCAAAGGTGCCAGCGGGGAAAAGTGATGCTGGTCCTCACTGCCTCCTGGAACCCCTTCAAATGCCCCAGACAATTTGGCCCTCTCTGCTTTCCTGAGGACTCTATTGTCAAAAGCACCTTTTTTCACTTTCGGCGCTGTCTGGAGCAAAAAAGACAAACGTCCAGCTTTTGCTGCCACAGCAAAGGTGCCAGCGGGGAAAAGTAATGCTGGTTCTCACTGCCTCCTGGAACCCCTTCAAATGCCCCAGACAATTTGGCCCTCTCTGCTTTCCTGAGGACTTTATCCTCAAAAGCACCTTTTTTCACTTTCGGCGCTGTCTGGAGCAAAAAAGACAAACGTCCAGCTTTTGCTGCCACAGCAAAAGTGCCAGCGGGGAAAAGTGATGCTGGTTCTCACTGCCTCCTGGAACCCCTTCAAATGCCCCAGACAATTTGGACCGCTCTGCTTTCCTGAGGACTTTATCCTCAAAAGCACCTTTTTTCACTTTCGGCGCTGTCTGGAGCAAAAAAGACAAACGTCCAGCTTTTGCTTCCACAGCAAAGGTGACAGCGGGGAAAAGTGATGCTGGTCCTCACTGCCTCCTGGAACCCCTTCAAATGCCCCAGACAATTTGGCCCTCTCTGCTTTCCTGAGGACTCTATCCTCAAAAGCACCTTTTTTCACTTTCGGCGCTCTCTGGAGCAAAAAAGACAAACGTCCAGCTTTTGCTGCCACAGCAAAGGTGCCAGCGGGGAAAAG
The DNA here is from genome assembly GCF_965231255.1 of Vanellus vanellus. Taxonomy (NCBI): domain Eukaryota; kingdom Metazoa; phylum Chordata; class Aves; order Charadriiformes; family Charadriidae; genus Vanellus; species Vanellus vanellus. The sequence goes on along the minus strand of NW_028128714.1, from coordinate 44,154 downwards.
TGATGCTGGTTCTCACTGCCTCCTGGAACCCCTTCAAATGCCCCAGACAATTTGGCCCTCTCTGCTTTCCTGAGGACTCTATCCTCAAAAGCACCTTTTTTCACTTTCGGCGCTCTCTGGAGCAAAAAAGACAAACGTCCAGCTTTTGCTGCCACAGCAAAAGTGCCAGCGGGGAAAAGTGATGCTGGTCCTCACTGCCTCCTGGAACCCCTTCAAATGCCCCAGACAATTTGGCCCTCTCTGCTTTCCTGAGGACTTTATCCTCAAAAGCACCTTTTTTCACTTTCGGCGCTCTCTGGAGCAAAAAAGACAAACGTCCAGCTTTTGCTGCCACAGCAAAAGTGCCAGCGGGGAAAAGTGATACTGGTTCTCACTGCCTCCTGGAACCCCTTCAAATGCCCCAGACAATTTGGCCCTCTCTGCTTTCCTGAGGACTCTATCCTCAAAAGTACCTTTTTTTCACTTTCGGCGCTCTCTGGAGCAAAAAAGAAAAACGTCCAGCTTTTGCTGCCACAGCAAAAGTGCCAGCGGGGAAAAGTGATGCTGGTTCTCACTGCCTCCTGGAACCCCTTCAAATGCCCCAGACAATTTGGCCCTCTCTGCTTTCCTGAGGACTCTATCCGCAAAAGCACCTTTTTTCACTTTCGGCGCTGTCTGGAGCAAAAAAGACAAACGTCCAGCTTTTGCTGCCACAGCAAAGGTGCCAGCGGGGAAAAGTGATGCTGGTTCTCACTGCCTCCTGGAACCCCTTCAAATGCCCCAGACCATTTGGCCCTCTCTGCTTTCCTGAGGACTCTATCCTCAAAAGCACCTTTTTTCACTTTCGGCGCTCTCTGGTGCAAAAAAGACAAACGTCCAGCTTTTGCTGCCACAGCAAAAGTGCCAGCGGGGAAAAGTGATGCTGGTTCTCACTGCCTCCTGGAACCCCTTCAAATGCCCCAGACAATTTGGCCCTCTCTGCTTTCCTGAGGACTCTATCCTCAAAAGCACCTTTTTTCACTTTCTCTGGAGCAAAAAAGACAAACGTCCAGCTTTTGCTGCCACAGCAAAAGTGCCAGCGGGGAAAAGTGATGCTGGTTCTCACTGCCTCCTGGAACCCCTTCAAATGCCCCAGACAATTTGGCCCTCTCTGCTTTCCTGAGGACTCTATCCGCAAAAGCACCTTTTTTCACTTTCGGCGCTGTTTGGAGCAAAAAAGACAAACGTCCAGCTTTTGCTGCCACAGCAAAGGTGACAGCGGGGAAAAGTGATGCTGGTCCTCACTGCCTCCTGGAACCCCTTCAAATGCCCCAGACAATTTGGCCCTCTCTGCTTTCCTGAGCACTCTATCCTCAAAAGCACATTTTTTCGCTTTCGGCGCTGTCTGGACCAAAAAAGACAAACGTCCAGCTTTTGCTGCCACAGCAAAAGTGCCAGCGGGGAAAAGTGATGCTGGTTCTCACTGCCTCCTGGAACCCCTTCAAATGCCCCAGACAATTTGGCCCTCTCTGCTTTCCTGAGGACTCTATCCTCAAAAGCACCTTTTTTCACTTTCGGCGCTCTCTGGTGCAAAAAAGACAAACGTCCAGCTTTTGATGCCACAGCAAAAGTGCCAGCGGGGAAAAGTGATGCTGGTTCTCACTGCCTCCTGGAACCCCTTCAAATGCCCCAGACAATTTGGCCCTCTCTGCTTTCCTGCGCACTCTATCCGCAAAAGCACCTTTTTTCACTTTCGGCGCTCTCTGGAGCAAAAAAGACAAACGTCCAGCTTTTGCTGCCACCGCAAAGGTGCCAGCGGGGAAAAGTGATGCTGGTTCTCACTGCCTCCTGGAACCCCTTCAAATGCCCCAGACAATTTGGCCCTCTCTGCTTTCCTGAGGACTCTATCCTCAAAAGCACCTTTTTTCACTTTCGGCGCTCTCTGGAGCAAAAAAGACAAACGTCCAGCTTTTGCTGCCACAGCAAAAGTGCCAGCGGGGAAAAGTGATGCTGGTTCTCACTGCCTCCTGGAACCCCTTCAAATGCCCCAGACAATTTGGCCCTCTCTGCTTTCCTGAGGACTCTATCCTCAAAAGCACCTTTTTTCACTTTCGGCGCTGTCTGGAGCAAAAAAGACAAACGTCCAGCTTTTGCTGCCACAGCAAAAGTGCCAGCGGGGAAAAGTGATGCTGGTTCTCACTGCCTCCTGGAACCCCTTCAAATGCCCCAGACAATTTGGCCCTCTCTGCTTTCCTGCGCACTCTATCCGCAAAAGCACCTTTTTTCACTTTCGGCGCTGTCTGGAGCAAAAAAGACAAACGTCCAGCTTTTGCTGCCACAGCAAAGGTGACAGCGGGGAAAAGTGATGCTGGTCCTCACTGCCTCCTGGAACCCCTTCAAATGCCCCAGACAATTTGGCCCTCTCTGCTTTCCTGAGGACTTTATCCTCAAAAGCACCTTTTTTCACTTTCGGCGCTCTCTGGAGCAAAAAAGACAAACGTCCAGATTTTGCTGCCACAGCAAAGGTGCCAGCGGGGAAAAGTGATGCTGGTCCTCACTGCCTCCTGGAACCCCTTCAAATGCCCCAGACAATTTGGCCCTCTCTGCTTTCCTGAGGACTTTATCCTCAAAAGCACCTTTTTTCACTTTCGGCGCTCTCTGGAGCAAAAAAGACAAACGTCCAGCTTTTGCTGCCACAGCAAAAGTGCCAGCGGGGAAAAGTGATGCTGGTTCTCACTGCCTCCTGGAACCCCTTCAAATGCCCCAGACAATTTGGCCCTCTCTGCTTTCCTGAGGACTCTATCCTCAAAAGTACCTTTTTTCACTTTCGGCGCTCTCTGGAGCAAAAAAGACAAACGTCCAGCCTTTGCTGCCACAGCAAAGGTGCCAGCAGGGAAAAGTGATGCTGGTTCTCACTGCCTCCTGGAACCCCTTCAAATGCCCCAGACAATTTGTCCTTCTCTGCTTTCCTGAGGATTTTATCCTCAAAAGCACCTTTTTTCACTTTCGGCGCTCTCTGGAGCAAAAAAGACAAACGTCCAGCTTTTGCTGCCACAGCAAAGGTGCCAGCGGGGAAAAGTGATGCTGGTCCTCACTGCCTCCTGGAACCACTTCAAATGCCCCAGACAATTTGACCCTCTCTGCTTTCCTGAGGACTCTATCCTCAAAAGTACCTTTTTTCACTTTCGGCGCTCTCTGGAGCAAAAAAGACAAACGTCCAGCTTTTGCTGCCACAGCAAAGGTGCCAGCGGGGAAAAGTGATGCTGGTTCTCACTGCCTCCTGGAACCCCTTCAAATGCCCCAGACAATTTGGCCCTCTCTGCTTTCCTGAGGACTCTATCCTCAAAAGCACCTTTTTTCACTTTCGGCGCTGTCTGGAGCAAAAAAGACAAACGTCCAGCTTTTGCTGCCACAGCAAAGGTGCCAGCGGGGAAAAGTTATGCTGGTTCTCACTGCCTCCTGGAACCCCTTCAAATGCCCCAGACAATTTGGCCCTCTCTGCTTTCCTGAGCACTCTATCCTCAAAAGCACCTTTTTTCACTTTCGGCGCTCTCTGGAGCAAAAAAGACAAACGTCCAGCTTTTGCTGCCACAGCAATGATGCCAGCGGGGAAATGTGATGCTGGTTCTCACTGCCTCCTGGAACCTCTTCAAATGCCCCAGACAATTTGGCCCTCTCTGCTTTCCTGAGCACTCTATCCGCAAAAGCACCTTTTTTCACTTTCGGCGCTGTCTGGAGCAAAAAAGACAAACGTCCAGCTTTTGCTGCCACAGCAAAGGTGACAGCGGGGAAAAGTGATGCTGGTCCTCACTGCCTCCTGGAACCCCTTCAAATGCCCCAGACAATTTGGCCCTCTCTGCTTTCCTGAGGACTTTATCCTCAAAAGCACCTTTTTTCACTTTCGGCGCTCTCTGGAGCAAAAAAGACAAACGTCCAGCTTTTGCTGCCACAGCAAAGGTGCCAGCGGGGAAAAGTGATGCTGGTTCTCACTGCCTCCTGGAACCCCTTCAAATGCCCCAGACAATTTGGCCCTCTCTGCTTTCCTGAGGACTTTATCCTCAAAAGCACCTTTTTTCACTTTCGGCGCTCTCTGGAGCAAAAAAGACAAACGTCCAGCTTTTGCTGCCACAGCAAAGGTGCCAGCGGGGAAAAGTGATGCTGGTCCTCACTGCCTCCTGGAACCCCTTCAAATGCCCCAGACAATTTGGCCCTCTCTGCTTTCCTGAGGACTCTATCCTCAAAAGCACCTTTTTTCACTTTCGGCGCTCTCTGGAGCAAAAAAGACAAACGTCCAGCTTTTGCTGCCACAGCAAAGGTGCCAGCAAGGAAAAGTGATGCTGGTTCTCACTGCCTCCTGGAACCCCTTCAAATGCCCCAGACAATTTGGCCCTCTCTGCTTTCCTGAGGACTCTATCCTCAAAAGCACCTTTTTTCACTTTCGGCGCTGTTTGGAGCAAAAAAGACAAACGTCCAGCTTTTGCTGCCACAGCAAAGGTGACAGCGGGGAAAAGTGATGCTGGTCCTCACTGCCTCCTGGAACCCCTTCAAATGCCCCAGACAATTTGGCCCTCTCTGCTTTCCTGAGCACTCTATCCTCAAAAGCACATTTTTTCGCTTTCGGCGCTGTCTGGAGCAAAAAAGACAAACGTCCAGCTTTTGCTGCCACAGCAAAAGTGCCAGCGGGGAAAAGTGATGCTGGTTCTCACTGCCTCCTGGAACCCCTTCAAATGCCCCAGACAATTTGGCCCTCTCTGCTTTCCTGAGGACTCTATCCTCAAAAGCACCTTTTTTCACTTTCGGCGCTCTCTGGTGCAAAAAAGACAAACGTCCAGCTTTTGATGCCACAGCAAAAGTGCCAGCGGGGAAAAGTGATGCTGGTTCTCACTGCCTCCTGGAACCCCTTCAAATGCCCCAGACAATTTGGCCCTCTCTGCTTTCCTGCGCACTCTGTCCGCAAAAGCACCTTTTTTCACTTTCGGCGCTCTCTGGAGCAAAAAAGACAAACGTCCAGCTTTTGTTGCCACAGCAAAGGTGCCAGCGTGGAAAAGTGATGCTGGTTCTCACTGCCTCCTGGAACCCCTTCAAATGCCCCAGACAATTTGGCCCTCTCTGCTTTCCTGAGGACTCTATCCTCAAAAGCACCTTTTTTCACTTTCGGCGCTGTCTGGAGCAAAAAAGACAAACGTCCAGCTTTTGCTGCCACAGCAAAAGTGCCAGCGGGGAAAAGTGATGCTGGTTCTCACTGCCTCCTGGAACCCCTTCAAATGCCCCAGACAATTTGGCCCTCTCTGCTTTCCTGAGGACTCTATCCTCAAAAGCACCTTTTTTCACTTTCGGCGCTGTCTGGAGCAAAAAAGACAAACGTCCAGCTTTTGCTGCCACAGCAAAAGTGCCAGCGGGGAAAAGTGATGCTGGTTCTCACTGCCTCCTGGAACCCCTTCAAATGCCCCAGACAATTTGGCCCTCTCTGCTTTCCTGAGGACTCTATCCTCAAAAGCACCTTTTTTCACTTTCGGCGCTGTCTGGAGCAAAAAAGACTAACGTCCAGCTTTTGCTGCCACAGCAAAGGTGACAGCGGGGAAAAGTGATGCTGGTCCTCACTGCCTCCTGGAACCCCTTCAAATGCCCCAGACAATTTGGCCCTCTCTGCTTTCCTGAGGACTTTATCCTCAAAAGCACCTTTTTTCACTTTCGGCGCTCTCTGGAGCAAAAACGACAAACGTCCAGCTTTTGCTGCCACAGCAAAGGTGCCAGCGGGGAAAAGTGATGCTGGTCCTCACTGCCTCCTGGAACCCCTTCAAATGCCCCAGACAATTTGGCCCTCTCTGCTTTCCTGCGCACTCTATCCGCAAAAGCACCTTTTTTCACTTTCGGCGCTCTCTGGAGCAAAAAAGACAAACGTCCAGCTTTTGTTGCCACAGCAAAGGTGCCAGCGGGGAAAAGTGATGCTGGTTCTCACTGCCTCCTGGAACCCCTTCAAATGCCCCAGACAATTTGGCCCTCTCTGCTTTCCTCAGGACTCTATCCTCAAAAGCACCTTTTTTCACTTTCGGCGCTCTCTGGAGCAAAAAAGACAAACGTCCAGCTTTTGTTGCCACAGCAAAGGTGCCAGCGTGGAAAAGTGATGCTGGTTCTCACTGCCTCCTGGAACCCCTTCAAATGCCCCAGACAATTTGGCCCTCTCTGCTTTCCTGAGGACTCTATCCTCAAAAGCACCTTTTTTCACTTTCGGCGCTCTCTGGACCAAAAAAGACAAACGTCCAGCTTTTGCTGCCACAGCAAAAGTGCCAGCGGGGAAAAGTGATGCTGGTTCTCACTGCCTCCTGGAACCCCTTCAAATGCCCCAGACAATTTGGCCCTCTCTGCTTTCCTGAGGACTCTATCCTCAAAAGCACCTTTTTTCACTTTCGGCGCTGTCTGGAGCAAAAAAGACAAACGTCCAGCTTTTGCTGCCACAGCAAAAGTGCCAGCGGGGAAAAGTGATGCTGGTACTCACTGCCTCCTGGAACCCCTTCAAATGCCCCAGACAATTTGGCCCTCTCTGCTTTCCTGAGGACTCTATCCTCAAAAGCACCTTTTTTCACTTTCGGCGCTCTCTGGAGCAAAAACGACAAACGTCCAGCTTTTGCTGCCACAGCAAAGGTGCCAGCGGGGAAAAGTGATGCTGGTTCTCACTGCCTCCTGGAACCCCTTCAAATGCCCCAGACAATTTGGCCCTCTCTGCTTTCCTGCGCACTCTATCCGCAAAAGCACCTTTTTTCACTTTCGGCGCTCTCTGGAGCAAAAAAGACAAACGTCCAGCTTTTGCTGCCACAGCAAAAGTGCCAGCGGGGAAAAGTGATGCTGGTTCTCACTGCCTCCTGGAACCCCTTCAAATGCCCCAGACAATTTGGCCCTCTCTGCTTTCCTGCGCACTCTATCCGCAAAAGCACCTTTTTTCACTTTCGGCGCTCTCTGGAGCAAAAAAGACAAACGTCCAGCTTTTGTTGCCACAGCAAAGGTGCCAGCGGGGAAAAGTGATGCTGGTTCTCACTGCCTCCTGGAACCCCTTCAAATGCCCCAGACAATTTGGCCCTCTCTGCTTTCCTGCGCACTCTATCCGCAAAAGCACCTTTTTTCACTTTCGGCGCTCTCTGGAGCAAAAAAGACAAACGTCCAGCTTTTGTTGCCACAGCAAAGGTGCCAGCGGGGAAAAGTGATGCTGGTTCTCACTGCCTCCTGGAACCCCTTCAAATGCCCCAGACAATTTGGCCCTCTCTGCTTTCCTCAGGACTCTATCCTCAAAAGCACCTTTTTTCACTTTCGGCGCTCTCTGGAGCAAAAAAGACAAACGTCCAGCTTTTGTTGCCACAGCAAAGGTGCCAGCGTGGAAAAGTGATGCTGGTTCTCACTGCCTCCTGGAACCCCTTCAAATGCCCCAGACAATTTGGCCCTCTCTGCTTTCCTGAGGACTCTATCCTCAAAAGCACCTTTTTTCACTTTCGGCGCTCTCTGGACCAAAAAAGACAAACGTCCAGCTTTTGCTGCCACAGCAAAAGTGCCAGCGGGGAAAAGTGATGCTGGTTCTCACTGCCTCCTGGAACCCCTTCAAATGCCCCAGACAATTTGGCCCTCTCTGCTTTCCTGAGGACTCTATCCTCAAAAGCACCTTTTTTCACTTTCGGCGCTGTCTGGAGCAAAAAAGACAAACGTCCAGCTTTTGCTGCCACAGCAAAAGTGCCAGCGGGGAAAAGTGATGCTGGTACTCACTGCCTCCTGGAACCCCTTCAAATGCCCCAGACAATTTGGCCCTCTCTGCTTTCCTGAGGACTCTATCCTCAAAAGCACCTTTTTTCACTTTCGGCGCTCTCTGGAGCAAAAACGACAAACGTCCAGCTTTTGCTGCCACAGCAAAGGTGCCAGCGGGGAAAAGTGATGCTGGTTCTCACTGCCTCCTGGAACCCCTTCAAATGCCCCAGACAATTTGGCCCTCTCTGCTTTCCTGCGCACTCTATCCGCAAAAGCACCTTTTTTCACTTTCGGCGCTCTCTGGAGCAAAAAAGACAAACGTCCAGCTTTTGCTGCCACAGCAAAAGTGCCAGCGGGGAAAAGTGATGCTGGTTCTCACTGCCTCCTGGAACCCCTTCAAATGCCCCAGACAATTTGGCCCTCTCTGCTTTCCTGAGCACTCTATCCTCAAAAGCACCTTTTTTCACTTTCAGCGCTGTCTGGAGCAAAAAAGACAAATGTCCAGCTTTTGCTGCCACAGCAAAGGTGCCAGCGGGGAAAAGTGATGCTGGTCCTCACTGCCTCCTGGAACCCCTTCAAATGCCCCAGACAATTTGACCCTCTCTGCTTTCCTGAGGACTCTATCCTCAAAAGCACCTTTTTTCACTTTCGGCGCTGTCTGGAGCAAAAAAGACAAACGTCCAGCTTTTGCTGCCACAGCAAAGGTGCCAGCGGGGAAAAGTGATGCTGGTCCTCACTGCCTCCTGGAACCCCTTCAAATGCCCCAGACAATTTGGCCCTCTCTGCTTTCCTGAGGACTCTATCCTCAAAAGCACCTTTTTTCACTTTCGGCGCTGTCTGGAGCAAAAAAGACAAACGTCCAGCTTTTGCTGCCACAGCAAAGGTGCCAGCGGGGAAAAGTTATGCTGGTTCTCACTGCCTCCTGGAACCCCTTCAAATGCCCCAGACAATTTGGCCCTCTCTGCTTTCCTGAGGACTCTATCCTCAAAAGCACCTTTTATCACTTTCGGCGCTCTCTGGAGCAAAAAAGACAAACGTCCAGCTTTTGCTGCCACAGCAAAGGTGCCAGCGGGGAAATGTGATGCTGGTCCTCACTGTCTCCTGGAACCCCTTCAAATGCCCCAGACAATTTGGCCCTCTCTGCTTTCCTGAGGACTCTATCCTCAAAAGCACCTTTTTTCACTTTCGGCGCTGTCTGGAGCAAAAAAGACAAACGTCCAGCTTTTGCTGCCACAGCAAAAGTGCCAGCGGGGAAAAGTGATGCTGGTTCTCACTGCCTCCTGGAACCCCTTCAAATGCCCCAGACAATTTGGCCCTCTCTGCTTTCCTGAGGACTCTATCCTCAAAAGCACCTTTTTTCACTTTCGGCGCTGTCTGGAGCAAAAAAGACAAACGTCCAGCTTTTGCTGCCACAGCAAATGTGCCAGTGGGGAAAAGTGATGCTGGTCCTCACTGCCTCCTGGAACCCCTTCAAATGCCCCAGACAATTTGGCCCTCTCTGCTTTCCTGAGGACTTTATCCTCAAAAGCACCTTTTTTCACTTTCGGCGCTGTCTGGAGCAAAAAAGACAAACGTCCAGCTTTTGCTGCCACAGCAAAGGTGCCAGCGGGGAAAAGTGATGCTGGTTCTCACTGCCTCCTGGAACCCCTTCAAATGCCCCAGACAATTTGGCCCTCTCTGCTTTCCTGAGGACTTTATCCTCAAAAGGACCTTATTTCACTTTCGGCGCTGTGTGGAGCAAAAAAGACAAACGTCCAGCTTTTGCTGCCACAGCAAAGGTGCCAGCGGGGAAAAGTGATGCTGGTTCTCACTGCCTCCTGGAACCCCTTCAAATGCCCCAGACAATTTGGCCCTCTCTGCTTTCCTGAGGACTCTATCCTCAAAAGCACCTTTTTTCACTTTCGGCGCTGTGTGGAGCAAAAAAGACAAACGTCCAGCCTTTGCTGCCACAGCAAAGGTGCCAGCGGGGAAAAGTGATGCTGGTTCTCACTGCCTCCTGGAACCCCTTCAAATGCCCCAGACAATTTGTCCTTCTCTGCTTTCCTGAGGACTTTATCCTCAAAAGCACCTTTTTTCACTTTCGGCGCTCTCTGGAGCAAAAAAGACAAACGTCCAGCTTTTGCTGCCACAGCAAAGGTGCCAGCGGGGAAAAGTGATGCTGGTTCTCACTGCCTCTGGGAACCCCTTCAAATGCCCTAGACAATTTGGCCCTCTCTGCTTTCCTGAGGACTTTATCCTCAAAAGCACCTTTTTTCACTTTCGGCGCTGTGTGGAGCAAAAAAGACAAACGTCCAGCTTTTGCTGCCACAGCAAAGGTGCCAGCGGGGAAAAGTGATGCTGGTTCTCACTGCCTCCTGGAACCCCTTCAAATGCCCCAGACAATTTGGCCCTCTCTGCTTTCCTGAGGACTCTATCCTCAAAAGCACCTTTTTTCACTTTCGGCGCTCTCTGGAGCAAAAAAGACAAACGTCCAGCTTTTGCTGCCACAGCAAAAGTGCCAGCGGGGAAAAGTTATGCTGGTTCTCACTGCCTCCTGGAACCCCTTCAAATGCCCCAGACAATTTGGCCCTCTCTGCTTTCCTGAGGACTCTATCCTCAAAAGCACCTTTTTTCACTTTCGGCGCTGTCTGGAGCAAAAAAGACAAACGTCCAGCTTTTGCTGCCACAGCAAAGGTGCCAGCGGGGAAAAGTGATGCTGGTTCTCACTGCCTCCTGGAACCCCTTCAAATGCCCCAGACAATTTGGCCCTCTCTGCTTTCCTGAGGACTTTATCCTCAAAAGCACCTTTTTTCACTTTCGGCGCTGTCTGGAGCAAAAAAGACAAACGTCCAGCTTTTGCTGCCACAGCAAAGGTGCCAGCGGGGAAAAGTGATGCTGGTTCTCACTGCCTCCTGGAACCCCTTCAAATGCCCCAGACAATTTGGCCCTCTCTGCTTTCCTGAGGACTTTATCCTCAAAAGCACCTTTTTTCACTTTCGGCGCTGTCTGGAGCAAAAAAGACAAACGTCCAGCTTTTGCTGCCACAGCAAAGGTGCCAGCGGGGAAAAGTGATGCTGGTTCTCACTGCCTCCTGGAACCCCTTCAAATGCCCCAGACAATTTGGCCCTCTCTGCTTTCCTGAGGACTCTATCCTCAAAAGCACCTTTTTTCACTTTCGGCGCTCTCTGGAGCAAAAAAGACAAACGTCCAGCCTTTGCTGCCACAGCAAAGGTGCCAGCGGGGAAAAGTGATGCTGGTTCTCACTGCCTCCTGGAACCCCTTCAAATGCCCCAGACAATTTGTCCTTCTCTGCTTTCCTGAGGATTTTATCCTCAAAAGCACCTTTTTTCACTTTCGGCGCTCTCTGGAGCAAAAAAGACAAACGTCCAGCTTTTGCTGCCACAGCAAAGGTGCCAGCGGGGAAAAGTGATGCTGGTCCTCACTGCCTCCTGGAACCCCTTCAAATGCCCCAGACAATTTGACCCTCTCTGCTTTCCTGAGGACTCTATCCTCAAAAGTACCTTTTTTCACTTTCGGCGCTCTCTGGAGCAAAAAAGACAAACGTCCAGCTTTTGCTGCCACAGCAAAGGTGCCAGCGGGGAAAAGTGATGCTGGTTCTCACTGCCTCCTGGAACCCCTTCAAATGCCCCAGACAATTTGGCCCTCTCTGCTTTCCTGAGGACTCTATCCTCAAAAGCACCTTTTTTCACTTTCGGCGCTGTCTGGAGCAAAAAAGACAAACGTCCAGCTTTTGCTGCCACAGCAAAGGTGCCAGCGGGGAAAAGTTATGCTGGTTCTCACTGCCTCCTGGAACCCCTTCAAATGCACCAGACAATTTGGCCCTCTCTGCTTTCCTGAGGACTCTATCCTCAAAAGCACCTTTTTTCACTTTCGGCGCTCTCTGGAGCAAAAAAGACAAACGTCCAGCTTTTGCTGCCACAGCAAAGATGCCAGCGGGGAAATGTGATGCTGGTTCTCACTGCCTCCTGGAACCTCTTCAAATGCCCCAGACAATTTGGCCCTCTCTGCTTTCCTGAGCACTCTATCCTCAAAAGCACCTTTTTTCACTTTCGGCGCTGTCTGGAGCAAAAAAGACAAACGTCCAGCTTTTGCTGCCACAGCAAAGGTGCCAGCGGGGAAAAGTGATGCTGGTCCTCACTGCCTCCTGGAACCCCTTCAAATGCCCCAGACAATTTGGCCCTCTCTGCTTTCCTGAGGACTTTATCCTCAAAAGCACCTTTTTTCACTTTCGGCGCTGTCTGGAGCAAAAAAGACAAACGTCCAGCTTTTGCTGCCACAGCAAAGGTGCCAGCGGGGAAAAGTGATGCTGGTTCTCACTGCCTCCTGGAACCCCTTCAAATGCCCCAGACAATTTGGCCCTCTCTGCTTTCCTGAGGACTTTATCCTCAAAAGCACCTTTTTTCACTTTCGGCGCTCTCTGGAGCAAAAAAGACAAACGTCCAGCTTTTGCTGCCACAGCAAAGGTGCCAGCGGGGAAATGTGATGCTGGTCCTCACTGCCTCCTGGAACCCCTTCAAATGCCCCAGACAATTTGGCCCTCTCGGCTTTCCTGAGGACTCTATCCTCAAAAGCACCTTTTTTCACTTTCGGCGCTGTCTGGAGCAAAAAAGACAAACGTCCAGCTTTTGCTGCCACAGCAAAAGTGCCAGCGGGGAAAAGTGATGCTGGTCCTCACTGCCTCCTGGAACCCCTTCAAATGCCCCAGACAATTTGGCCCTCTCTGCTTTCCTGAGGACTCTATCCTCAAAAGCACCTTTTTTAACTTTCGGCGCTCTCTGGAGCAAAAAAGACAAACGTCCAGCTTTTGCTGCCACAGCAAAAGTGCCAGCGGGGAAAAGTGATGCTGGTTCTCACTGTCTCCTGGAACCCCTTCAAATGCCCCAGACAATTTGGCCCTCTCTGCTTTCCTGAGGACTCTATCCTCAAAAGCACCTTTTTTCACTTTCGGCGCTGTCTGGAGCAAAAAAGACAAACGTCCAGCTTTTGCTGCCACAGCAAAGGTGACAGCGGGGAAAAGTGATGCTGGTCCTCACTGCCTCCTGGAACCCCTTCAAATGCCCCAGACAATTTGGCCCTCTCTGCTTTCCTGAGGACTCTAGCCTCAAAAGCACCTTTTTTCACTTTCGGCGCTCTCTGGAGCAAAAAAGACAAACGTCCAGCTTTTGCTGCCACAGCAAAGGTGCCAGCGGGGAAAAGTGATGCTGGTTCTCACTGCCTCCTGGAACCCCTTCAAATGCCCCAGACAATTTGGCCCTCTCTGCTTTCCTGAGGACTCTATCCTCAAAAGCACCTTTTTTCAATTTCGGCGCTCTTTGGAGCAAAAAAGACAAACGTCCAGCTTTTGCTGCCACAGCAAAAGTGCCAGCGGGGAAAAGTGATGCTGGTTTTCACTGCCTCCTGGAACCCCTTCAAATGCCTGAGACAATTTGGACCTCTCTGCTTTCCTGAGCACTCTATCCTCAAAAGCACCTTTTTTCACTTTCGGCGCTCTCTGGAGCAAAAAAGACAAACGTCCAGCTTTTGCTGCCACAGCAAAGGTGCCAGCGGGGAAATGTGATGCTGGTCCTCACTGCCTCCTGGAACCCCTTCAAATGCCCCAGACAATTTGGCCCTCTCTGCTTTCCTGAGGACTCTATCCTCACAAGCACCTTTTTTCACTTTCGGTGCTGTCTGGAGCAAAAAAGACAAACGTCCAGCTTTTGCTGCCACAGCAAAAGTGCCAGCGGGGAAAAGTGATGCTGGTTCTCACTGCCTCCTGGAACCCCTTCAAATGCCCCAGACAATTTGGCCCTCTCTGCTTTCCTGAGGACTCTATCCTCAAAAGCACCTTTTTTCACTTTCGGCGCTGTCTGGAGCAAAAAAGACAAACGTCCAGCTTTTGCTGCCACAGCAAAAGTGCCAGCGGGGAAAAGTGATGCTGGTTCTCACTGCCTCCTGGAACCCCTTCAAACGCCCCAGACAATTTGGCCCTCTCTGCTTTCCTGAGGACTTTATCCTCAAAAGCACCTTTTTTCACTTTCGGCGCTCTCTGGAGCAAAAAAGACAAACGTCCAGCTTTTGCTGCCACAGCAAAGGTGCCAGCGGGGAAAAGTGATGCTGGTTCTCACTGCCTCCTGGAACCCTTTCAAATGCCCCAGACAATTTGGCCCTCTCTGCTTTCCTGAGCACTCTATCCGCAAAAGCACCTTTTTTCACTTTCGACGCTGTCTGGAGCAAAAAAGACAAACGTCCAGGTTTTGCTGCCACAGCAAAGGTGACAGCGGGGAAAAGTGATGCTGGTCCTCACTGCCTCCTGGAACCCCTTCAAATGCCCCAGACAATTTGGCCCTCTCTGCTTTCCTGAGGACTTTATCCTCAAAAGCACCTTTTTTCACTTTCGGCGCTCTCTGGAGCAAAAAAGACAAACGTCCAGCTTTTGCTGCCACAGCAAAGGTGCCAGCGGGGAAAAGTGATGCTGGTTCTCACTGCCTCCTGGAACCCCTTCAAATGCCCCAGACAATTTGGCCCTCTCTGCTTTCCTGCGGACTCTATCCTCAAAAGCACCTTTTTTCACTTTCGGCGCTGTCTGGAGCAAAAAAGACAAACGTCCAGCTTTTGCTGCCACAGCAAAGGTGCCAGCGGGGAAAAGTGATGCTGGTCCTCACTGCCTCCTGGAACCCCTTCAAATGCCCCAGACAATTTTGCCCTCTCTGCTTTCCTGCGGACTCTGTCCTCAAAAGCACCTTTTTTCACTTTCGGCGCTGTCTGGAGCAAAAAAGACAAACGTCCAGCTTTTGCTGCCACAGCAAAGGTGCCAGCGGGGAAAAGTGATGCTGGTTCTCACTGCCTCCTGGAACCCCTTCAAATGCCCCAGACAATTTGGCCCTCTCTGCTTTCCTGCGCACTCTATCCGCAAAAGCACCTTTTTTCACTTTCGGCGCTCTCTGGAGCAAAAAAGACAAACGTCCAGCTTTTGCTGCCACAGCAAAAGGTGCCAGCGGGGAAAAGTGATGCTGGTTCTCACTGCCTCCTGGAACCCCTTCAAATGCCCCAGACAATTTGGCCCTCTCTGCTTTCCTGAGGACTCTATCCGCAAAAGCACCTTTTTTCACTTTCGGCGCTCTCTGGAGCAAAAAAGACAAACGTCCAGCTTTTGCTGCCACAGCAAAGGTGCCAGCGGGGAAAAGTGATGCTGGTCCTCACTGCCTCCTGGAACCCCTTCAAATGCCCCAGACAATTTGGCCCTCTCTGCTTTCCTGAGGACTCTATCCTCAAAAGCACCTTGTTTCACTGTCGGCGCTGTCTGGACCAAAAAAGACAAACGTCCAGCTTTTGCTGCCACAGCAAAAGTGCCAGCGGGGAAAAGTGATGCTGGTTCTCACTGCCTCCTGGAACCCCTTCAAATGCACCAGACAATTTGGCCCTCTCTGCTTTCCTGAGGACTCTATCCTCAAAAGCACCTTTTTTCACTTTCGGCGCTGTCTGGAGCAAAAAAGACAAACGTCCAGCTTTTGCTGCCACAGCAAAGGTGCCAGCGGGGAAAAGTGATGCTGGTTCTCACTGCCTCCTGGAACCCCTTCAAATGCCCCAGACAATTTGGCCCTCTCTGCTTTCCTGAGGACTCTATCCTCAAAAGCACCTTTTTTCACTTTCGGCGCTGTCTGGAGCAAAAAAGACAAACGTCCAGCTTTTGCTGCCACAGCAAAGGTGCCAGCGGGGAAAAGTGATGCTGGTTCTCACTGCCTCCTGGAACCCCTTCAAATGCCCCAGACAATTTGGCCCTCTCTGCTTTCCTGCGCACTCTATCCGCAAAAGCACCTTTTTTCACTTTCGGCGCTCTCTGGAGCAAAAAAGACAAACGTCCAGCTTTTGCTGCCACAGCAAAGGTGCCAGCGGGGAAAAGTGATGCTGGTCCTCACTGCCTCCTGGAACCCCTTCAAATGCCCCAGACAATTTGGCCCTCTCTGCTTTCCTGAGGACTTTATCCTCAAAAGCACCTTTTTTCACTTTCGGCGCTGTCTGGAGCAAAAAAGACAAACGTCCAGCTTTTGCTGCCACAGCAAAGGTGCCAGCGGGGAAAAGTGATGCTGGTTCTCACTGCCTCCTGGAACCCCTTCAAATGCCCCAGACAATTTGGCCCTCTCTGCTTTCCTGAGGACTCTATCCTCAAAAGCACCTTTTTTCACTTTCGGCGCTCTCTGGAGCAAAAAAGACAAACGTCCAGCTTTTGCTGCCACAGCAAAGGTGCCAGCGGGGAAATGTGATGCTGGTCCTCACTGCCTCCTGGAACCCCTTCAAATGCCCCAGACAATTTGGCCCTCTCTGCTTTCCTGAGGACTCTATCCTCAAAAGCACCTTTTTTCACTTTCGGCGCTCTCTGGAGCAAAAAAGACAAACGTCCAGCTTTTGCTGCCACAGCAAAGGTGCCAGCGGGGAAAAGTGATGCTGGTTCTCACTGCCTCCTGGAACCCCTTCAAATGCCCCAGACAATTTGGCCCTCTCTGCTTTCCTGAGCACTCTATCCTCAAAAGCACCTTTTTTCACTTTCGGCGCTCTCTGGAGCAAAAAAGACAAACGTCCAGCTTTTGCTGCCACAGCAAAGATGCCAGCGGGGAAATGTGATGCTGGTTCTCACTGCCTCCTGGAACCTCTTCAAATGCCCCAGACAATTTGGCCCTCTCTGCTTTCCTGAGCACTCTATCCTCAAAAGCACCTTTTTTCACTTTCGGCGCTGTCTGGAGCAAAAAAGACAAACGTCCAGCTTTTGCTGCCACAGCAAAGGTGCCAGCGGGGAAAAGTGATGCTGGTCCTCACTGCCTCCTGGAACCCCTTCAAATGCCCCAGACAATTTGGCCCTCTCTGCTTTCCTGAGGACTTTATCCTCAAAAGCACCTTTTTTCATTTTCGGCACTGTCTGGAGCAAAAAAGACAAACGTCCAGCTTTTGCTGCCACAGCAAAGGTGCCAGCGGGGAAAAGTGATGCTGGTTCTCACTGCCTCCTGGAACCCCTTCAAATGCCCCAGACAATTTGGCCCTCTCTGCTTTCCTGAGGACTTTATCCTCAAAAGCACCTTTTTTCACTTTCGGCGCTCTCTGGAGCAAAAAAGACAAACGTCCAGCTTTTGCTGCCACAGCAAAGGTGCCAGCGGGGAAATGTGATGCTGGTCCTCACTGCCTCCTGGAACCCCTTCAAATGCCCCAGACAATTTGGCCCTCTCGGCTTTCCTGAGGACTCTATCCTCAAAAGCACCTTTTTTCACTTTCGGCGCTCTCTGGAGCAAAAAAGACAAACGTCCAGCTTTTGCTGCCACAGCAAAAGTGCCAGCGGGGAAAAGTGATGCTGGTCCTCACTGCCTCCTGGAACCCCTTCAAATGCCCCAGACAATTTGGCCCTCTCTGCTTTCCTGAGGACTCTATCCTCAAAAGCACCTTTTTTAACTTTCGGCACTCTCTGGAGCAAAAAAGACAAACGTCCAGCTTTTGCTGCCACAGCAAAAGTGCCAGCGGGGAAAAGTGATGCTGGTTCTCACTGTCTCCTGGAACCCCTTCAAATGCCCCAGACAATTTGGCCCTCTCTGCTTTCCTGAGGACTCTATCCTCAAAAGCACCTTGTTTCACTTTCGGCGCTGTCTGGAGCAAAAAAGACAAACGTCCAGCTTTTGCTGCCACAGCAAAGGTGACAGCGGGGAAAAGTGATGCTGGTCCTCACTGCCTCCTGGAACCCCTTCAAATGCCCCAGACAATTTGGCCCTCTCTGCTTTCCTGAGGACTCTAGCCTCAAAAGCACCTTTTTTCACTTTCGGCGCTCTCTGGAGCAAAAAAGTCAAACGTCCAGCTTTTGCTGCCACAGCAAAGGTGCCAGCGGGGAAAAGTGATGCTGGTTCTCACTGCCTCCTGGAACCCCTTCAAATGCCCCAGACAATTTGGCCCTCTCTGCTTTCCTGAGAACTCTATCCTCAAAAGCACCTTTTTTCAATTTCGGCGCTCTTTGGAGCAAAAAAGACAAACGTCCAGCTTTTGCTGCCACAGCAAAGGTGCCAGCGGGGAAAAGTGATGCTGGTCCTCACTGCCTCCTGGAACCCCTTCAAATGCCCCAGACAATTTGGCCCTCTCTGCTTTCCTGAGGACTTTATCCTCAAAAGCACCTTTTTTCATTTTCGGCGCTGTCTGGAGCAAAAAAGACAAACGTCCAGCTTTTGCTGCCACAGCAAAGGTGCCAGCGGGGAAAAGTGATGCTGGTTCTCACTGCCTCCTGGAACCCCTTCAAATGCCCCAGACAATTTGGCCCTCTCTGCTTTCCTGAGGACTTTATCCTCAAAAGCACCTTTTTTCACTTTCGGCGCTCTCTGGAGCAAAAAAGACAAACGTCCAGCTTTTGCTGCCACAGCAAAGGTGCCAGCGGGGAAATGTGATGCTGGTCCTCACTGCCTCCTGGAACCCCTTCAAATGCCCCAGACAATTTGGCCCTCTCTGCTTTCCTGAGGACTTTATCCTCAAAAGCACCTTTTTTCACTTTCGGCGCTCTCTGGAGCAAAAAAGACAAACGTCCAGCTTTTGCTGCCACAGCAAAAGTGCCAGCGGGGAAAAGTGATGCTGGTCCTCACTGCCTCCTGGAACCCCTTCAAATGCCCCAGACAATTTGGCCCTCTCTGCTTTCCTGAGGACTCTATCCTCAAAAGCACCTTTTTTAACTTTCGGCGCTCTCTGGAGCAAAAAAGACAAACGTCCAGCTTTTGCTGCCACAGCAAAAGTGCCAGCGGGGAAAAGTGATGCTGGTTCTCACTGTCTCCTGGAACCCCTTCAAATGCCCCAGACAATTTGGCCCTCTCTGCTTTCCTGAGGACTCTATCCTCAAAAGCACCTTGTTTCACTTTCGGCGCTGTCTGGAGCAAAAAAGACAAACGTCCAGCTTTTGCTGCCACAGCAAAGGTGACAGCGGGGAAAAGTGATGCTGGTCCTCACTGCCTCCTGGAACCCCTTCAAATGCCCCAGACAATTTGGCCCTCTCTGCTTTCCTGAGGACTCTAGCCTCAAAAGCACCTTTTTTCACTTTCGGCGCTCTCTGGAGCAAAAAAGACAAACGTCCAGCTTTTGCTGCCACAGCAAAGGTGCCAGCGGGGAAAAGTGATGCTGGTTCTCACTGCCTCCTGGAACCCCTTCAAATGCCCCAGACAATTTGGCCCTCTCTGCTTTCCTGAGAACTCTATCCTCAAAAGCACCTTTTTTCAATTTCGGCGCTCTTTGGAGCAAAAAAGACAAACGTCCAGCTTTTGCTGCCACAGCAAAAGTGCCAGCGGGGAAAAGTGATGCTGGTTTTCACTGCCTCCTGGAACCCCTTCAAATGCCTGAGACAATTTGGACCTCTCTGCTTTCCTGAGCACTCTATCCTCAAAAGCACCTTTTTTCACTTTCAGCGCTCTCTGGAGCAAAATAGACAAACGTCCAGCTTTTGCTGCCACAGCAAAGATGCCAGCGGGGAAAAGTGATGCTGGTTCTCACTGCCTCCTGGAACCCCTTCAAATGCCCCAGACAATTTGGCCCTCTCTGCTTTCCTGAGGACTTCATCCTCAAAAGCACCTTTTTTCACTTTCGGCGCTGTCTGGAGCAAAAAAGACAAACGTCCAGCTTTTGCTGCCACAGCAAAGGTGCCAGCGGGGAAAAGTGATGCTGGTTCTCACTGCCTCCTGGAACCCCTTCAAATGCCCCAGACAATTTGGCCCTCTCTGCTTTCCTGCGGACTCTATCCTCAAAAGCACCTTTTTTCACTTTCGGCGCTGTCTGGAGCAAAAAAGACAAACGTCCAGCTTTTGCTGCCACAGCAAAGGTGCCAGCGGGGAAAAGTGATGCTGGTCCTCACTGCCTCCTGGAACCCCTTCAAATGCCCCAGACAATTTTGCCCTCTCTGCTTTCCTGAGCACTCTGTCCTCAAAAGCACCTTTTTTCACTTTCGGCGCTGTCTGGAGCAAAAAAGACAAACGTCCAGCTTTTGCTGCCACAGCAAAGGTGCCAGCGGGGAAAAGTGATGCTGGTTCTCACTGCCTCCTGGAACCCCTTCAAATGCCCCAGACAATTTGGCCCTCTCTGCTTTCCTGCGCACTCTATCCGCAAAAGCACCTTTTTTCACTTTCGGCGCTCTCTGGAGCAAAAAAGACAAACGTCCAGCTTTTGCTGCCACAGCAAAGGTGCCAGCGGGGAAAAGTGATGCTGGTTCTCACTGCCTCCTGGAACCCCTTCAAATGCCCCAGACAATTTGGCCCTCTCTGCTTTCCTGAGGACTCTATCCGCAAAAGCACCTTTTTTCACTTTCGGCGCTCTCTGGAGCAAAAAAGACAAACGTCCAGCTTTTGCTGCCACAGCAAAGGTGCCAGCGGGGAAAAGTGATGCTGGTCCTCACTGCCTCCTGGAACCCCTTCAAATGCCCCAGACAATTTGGCCCTCTCTGCTTTCCTGAGGACTCTATCCTCAAAAGCACCTTTTTTCACTTTCGGCGCTGTCTGGACCAAAAAAGACAAACGTCCAGCTTTTGCTGCCACAGCAAAAGTGCCAGCGGGGAAAAGTGATGCTGGTTCTCACTGCCTCCTGGAACCCCTTCAAATGCACCAGACAATTTGGCCCTCTCTGCTTTCCTGAGGACTCTATCCTCATAAGCACCTTTTTTCACTTTCGGCGCTGTCTGGAGCAAAAAAGACAAACGTCCAGCTTTTGCTGCCACAGCAAAGGTGCCAGCGGGGAAAAGTGATGCTGGTTCTCACTGCCTCCTGGAACCCCTTCAAATGCCCCAGACAATTTGGCCCTCTCTGCTTTCCTGAGGACTCTATCCTCAAAAGCACCTTTTTTCACTTTCGGCGCTGTCTGGAGCAAAAAAGACAAACGTCCAGCTTTTGCTGCCACAGCAAAGGTGCCAGCGGGGAAAAGTGATGCTGGTTCTCACTGCCTCCTGGAACCCCTTCAAATGCCCCAGACAATTTGGCCCTCTCTGCTTTCCTGCGCACTCTATCCGCAAAAGCACCTTTTTTCACTTTCGGCGCTCTCTGGAGCAAAAAAGACAAACGTCCAGCTTTTGCTGCCACAGCAAAGGTGCCAGCGGGGAAAAGTGATGCTGGTCCTCACTGCCTCCTGGAACCCCTTCAAATGCCCCAGACAATTTGGCCCTCTCTGCTTTCCTGAGGACTTTATCCTCAAAAGCACCTTTTTTCACTTTCGGCGCTGTCTGGAGCAAAAAAGACAAACGTCCAGCTTTTGCTGCCACAGCAAAGGTGCCAGCGGGGAAAAGTGATGCTGGTTCTCACTGCCTCCTGGAACCCCTTCAAATGCCCCAGACAATTTGGCCCTCTCTGCTTTCCTGAGGACTCTATCCTCAAAAGCACCTTTTTTCACTTTCGGCGCTCTCTGGAGCAAAAAAGACAAACGTCCAGCTTTTGCTGCCACAGCAAAGGTGCCAGCGGGGAAAAGTGATGCTGGTTCTCACTGCCTCCTGGAACCCCTTCAAATGCCCCAGACAATTTGGCCCTCTCTGCTTTCCTGAGCACTCTATCCTCAAAAGCACCTTTTTTCACTTTCGGTGCTCTCAGGAGCAAAAATGACAAACGTCCAGCTTTTGCTGCCACAGCAAAAGTGCCAGCGGGGAAAAGTGATGCTGGTTCTCACTGCCTCCTGGAACCCCTTCAAATGCCCCAGACAATTTGGCCCTCTCTGCTTTCCTGAGGACTCTATCCTCAAAAGCACCTTTTTTCACTTTCGGCGCTCTCTGGAGCAAAAAAGACAAACGTCCAGCTTTTGCTGCCACAGCAAAAGTGCCAGCGGGGAAAAGTGATGCTGGTTCTCACTTCCTCCTGGAACCCCTTCAAATGCCCCAGACAATTTGGCCCTCTCTGCTTTCCTGAGGACTCTATCCTCAAAAGCACCTTTTTTCACTTTCGGCGCTGTCTGGAGCAAAAAAGACAAACGTCCAGCTTTTGCTGCCACAGCAAAGGTGCCAGCGGGGAAAAGTGATGCTGGTCCTCACTGCCTCCTGGAACCCCTTCAAATGCCCCAGACAATTTGGCCCTCTCTGCTTTCCTGAGCACTCTATCCTCAAAAGCACATTTTTTCGCTTTCGGCGCTGTCTGGAGCAAAAAAGACAAACGTCCAGCTTTTGCTGCCACAGCAAAGGTGCCAGCGGGGAAAAGTGATGCTGGTTCTCACTGCCTCCTGGAACCCCTTCAAATGCCCCATACAATTTGGCCCTCTCTGCTTTCCTGAGGACTCTAGCCTCAAAAGCACCTTTTTTCACTTTCGGCGGTGTCTGGAGCAAAAAAGACAAACGTCCAGCTTTTGCTGCCACAGCAAAGGTGCCAGCGGGGAAAAGTGATGCTGGTTCTCACTGCCTCCTGGAACCCCTTCAAATGCCCCAGACAATTTGGCCCTCTCTGCTTTCCTGAGGACTCTATCCTCAAAAGCACCTTTTTTCACTTTCGGCGCTGTCTGGAGCAAAAAAGACAAACGTCCAGCTTTTGCTGCCACAGAAAAAGTGCCAGCGGGGAAAAGTGATGCTGGTTCTCACTGCCTCCTGGAACCCCTTCAAATGCCCCAGACAATTTGGCCCTCTCTGCTTTCCTGAGGACTCTATCCGCAAAAGCACCTTTTTTCACTTTCGGCGCTCTCTGGAGCAAAAAAGACAAACGTCCAGCTTTTGCTGCCACAGCAAAGGTGCCAGCGGGGAAAAGTGATGCTGGTCCTCACTGCCTCCTGGAACCCCTTCAAATGCCCCAGACAATTTGGCCCTCTCTGCTTTCCTGAGGACTTTATCCTCAAAAGCACCTTTTTTCACTTTCGGCGGTCTGGACCAAAAAAGACAAACGTCCAGCTTTTTGCTGCCACAGCAAAAGTGCCAGCGGGGAAAAGTGATGCTGGTTCTCACTGCCTCCTGGAACCCCTTCAAATGCCCCAGACAATTTGGCCCTCTCTGCTTTCCTGAGGACTCTATCCTCAAAAGCACCTTTTTTCACTTTCGGCGCTCTCTGGAGCAAAAAAAGACAAACGTCCAGCTTTTGCTGCCACAGCAAAGATGCCAGCGGGGAAAAGTGATGCTGGTTCTCACTGCCTCCTGGAACCCCTTCAAATGCCCCAGACAATTTGGCCCTCTCTGCTTTCCTGAGGACTCTATCCTCAAAAGCACCTTTTTTCACTTTCGGCGCTGTCTGGAGCAAAAAAGACAAACGTCCAGCTTTTGCTGCCACAGCAAAGGTGCCAGCGGGGAAAAGTGATGCTGGTCCTCACTGCCTCCTGGAACCCCTTCAAATGCCCCAGACAATTTGGCCCTATCTGCTTTCCTGCGCACTCTATCCGCAAAAGCACCTTTTTTCACTTTCGGCGCTGTCTGGAGCAAAAAAGACAAACGTCCAGCTTTTGCTGCCACAGCAAAGGTGCCAGCGGGGAAAAGTGATGCTGGTCCTCACTGCCTCCTGGAACCCCTTCAAATGCCCCAGACAATTTGGCCCTCTCTGCTTTCCTGAGGACTTTATCCTCAAAAGCACCTTTTTTCACTTTCGGCGCTGTCTGGAGCAAAAAAGACAAACGTCCAGCTTTTGCTGCCACAGCAAAGGTGCCAGCGGGGAAAAGTGATGCTGGTTCTCACTGCCTCCTGGAACCCCTTCAAATGCCCCAGACAATTTGGCCCTCTCTGCTTTCCTGAGGAGTCTATCCTCAAAAGCACCTTTTTTCACTTTCGGCGCTCTCTGGAGCAAAAAAGACAAACGTCCAGCTTTTGCTGCCACAGCAAAGGTGCCAGCGGGGAAATGTGATGCTGGTCCTCACTGCCTCCTGGAACCCCTTCAAATGCCCCAGACAATTTGGCCCTCTCTGCTTTCCTGAGGACTCTATCCTCAAAAGCACATTTTTTCACTTTCGGCGCTGTCTGGAGCAAAAAAGACAAACGTCCAGCTTTTGCTGCCACAGCAAAAGTGCCAGCGGGGAAAAGTGATGCTGGTTCTCACTGCCTCCTGGAACCCCTTCAAATGCCCCAGACAATTTGGCCCTCTCTGCTTTCCTGAGCACTCTATCCTCAAAAGCACCTTTTTTCACTTTCGGCGCTCTCTGGAGCAAAAAAGACAAACGTCCAGCTTTTGCTGCCACAGCAAAAGTGCCAGCGGGGAAAAGTGATGCTGGTTCTCACTGCCTCCTGGAACCCCTTCAAATGCCCCAGACAATTTGGCCCTCTCTGCTTTCCTGAGGACTCTATCCTCAAAAGCACCTTTTTTCACTTTCGGCGCTGTCTGGAGCAAAAAAGACAAACGTCCAGCTTTTGCTGCCACAGCAAAGGTGACAGCAGGGAAAAGTGATGCTGGTCCTCACTGCCTCCTGGAACCCCTTCAAATGCCCCAGACAATTTGGCCCTCTCTGCTTTCCTGAGCACTCTATCCTCAAAAGCACATTTTTTCGCTTTCGGCGCTGTCTGGAGCAAAAAAGACAAACGTCCAGCTTTTGCTGCCACAGCAAAGGTGCCAGCGGGGAAAAGTGATGCTGGTTCTCACTGCCTCCTGGAACCCCTTCAAATGCCCCAGACAATTTGGCCCTCTCTGCTTTCCTGAGGACTCTAGCCTCAAAAGCACCGTTTTTCACTTTCGGCGGTGTCTGGAGCAAAAAAGACAAACGTCCAGCTTTTGCTGCCACAGCAAAAGTGCCAGCGGGGAAAAGTGATGCAGGTTCTCACTGCCTCCTGGAACCCCTTCAAATGCCCCAGACAATTTGGCCCTCTCTGCTTTCTTGAGGACTCTATCCTCAAAAGCACCTTTTTTCACTTTCGGCGCTGTCTGGACCAAAAAAGACAAACGTCCAGCTTTTGCTGCCACAGCAAAAGTGCCAGCGGGGAAAAGTGATGCTGGTTCTCACTGCCTCCTGGAACCCCTTCAAATGCACCAGACAATTTGGCCCTCTCTGCTTTCCTGAGGACTCTATCCTCAAAAGCACCTTTTTTCACTTTCGGCGCTGTCTGGAGCAAAAAAGACAAACGTCCAGCTTTTGCTGCCACAGCAAAAGTGCCAGCGGGGAAAAGTGATGCTGGTTCTCACTGCCTCCTGGAACCCCTTCAAATGCCCCAGACAATTTGGCCCTCTCTGCTTTCCTGCGCACTCTATCCGCAAAAGCACCTTTTTTCACTTTCGGCGCTCTCTGGAGCAAAAAAGACAAACGTCCAGCTTTTGCTGCCACAGCAAAGGTGCCAGCGGGGAAAAGTGATGCTGGTCCTCACTGCCTCCTGGAACCCCTTCAAATGCCCCAGACAATTTGGCCCTCTCTGCTTTCCTGAGGACTTTATCCTCAAAAGCACCTTTTTTCACTTTCGGCGCTGTCTGGAGCAAAAAAGACAAACGTCCAGCTTTTGCTGCCACAGCAAAGGTGCCAGCGGGGAAAAGTGATGCTGGTTCTCACTGCCTCCTGGAACCCCTTCAAATGCCCCAGACAATTTGGCCCTCTCTGCTTTCCTGAGGACTCTATCCTCAAAAGCACCTTTTTTCACTTTCGGCGCTCTCTGGAGCAAAAAAGACAAACGTCCAGCTTTTGCTGCCACAGCAAAGGTGCCAGCGGGGAAAAGTGATGCTGGTTCTCACTGCCTCCTGGAACCCCTTCAAATGCCCCAGACAATTTGGCCCTCTCTGCTTTCCTGAGCACTCTATCCTCAAAAGCACCTTTTTTCACTTTCGGTGCTCTCAGGAGCAAAAATGACAAACGTCCAGCTTTTGCTGCCACAGCAAAAGTGCCAGCGGGGAAAAGTGATGCTGGTTCTCACTGCCTCCTGGAACCCCTTCAAATGCCCCAGACAATTTGGCCCTCTCTGCTTTCCAGAGGACTCTATCCTCAAAAGCACCTTTTTTCACTTTCGGCGCTCTCTGGAGCAAAAAAGACAAACATCCAGCTTTTGCTGCCACAGCAAAAGTGCCAGCGGGGAAAAGTGATGCTGGTTCTCACTTCCTCCTGGAACCCCTTCAAATGCCCCAGACAATTTGGCCCTCTCTGCTTTCCTGAGGACTCTATCCTCAAAAGCACCTTTTTTCACTTTCGGCGCTGTCTGGAGCAAAAAAGACAAACGTCCAGCTTTTGCTGCCACAGCAAAGGTGCCAGCGGGGAAAAGTGATGCTGGTCCTCACTGCCTCCTGGAACCCCTTCAAATGCCCCAGACAATTTGGCCCTCTCTGCTTTCCTGAGCACTCTATCCTCAAACGCACATTTTTTCGCTTTCGGCGCTGTCTGGAGCAAAAAAGACAAACGTCCAGCTTTTGCTGCCACAGCAAAGGTGCCAGCGGGGAAAAGTGATGCTGGTTCTCACTGCCTCCTGGAACCCCTTCAAATGCCCCATACAATTTGGCCCTCTCTGCTTTCCTGAGGACTCTAGCCTCAAAAGCACCTTTTTTCACTTTCGGCGGTGTCTGGAGCAAAAAAGACAAACGTCCAGCTTTTGCTGCCACAGCAAAGGTGCCAGCGGGGAAAAGTGATGCTGGTTCTCACTGCCTCCTGGAACCCCTTCAAATGCCCCAGACAATTTGGCCCTCTCTGCTTTCCTGAGGACTCTATCCTCAAAAGCACCTTTTTTCACTTTCGGCGCTGTCTGGAGCAAAAAAGACAAACGTCCAGCTTTTGCTGCCACAGCAAAAGTGCCAGCGGGGAAAAGTGATGCTGGTTCTCACTGCCTCCTGGAACCCCTTCAAATGCCCCAGACAATTTGGCCCTCTCTGCTTTCCTGAGGACTCTATCCGCAAAAGCACCTTTTTTCACTTTCGGCGCTCTCTGGAGCAAAAAAGACAAACGTCCAGCTTTTGCTGCCACAGCAAAGGTGCCAGCGGGGAAAAGTGATGCTGGTCCTCACTGCCTCCTGGAACCCCTTCAAATGCCCCAGACAATTTGGCCCTCTCTGCTTTCCTGAGGACTTTATCCTCAAAAGCACCTTTTTTCACTTTCGGCGCTGTCTGGACCAAAAAAGACAAACGTCCAGCTTTTGCTGCCACAGCAAAGGTGCCAGCGGGGAAAAGTGATGCTGGTTCTCACTGCCTCCTGGAACCCCTTCAAATGCCCCAGACAATTTGGCCCTCTCTGCTTTCCTGAGGACTCTATCCTCAAAAGCACCTTTTTTCACTTTCGGCGCTCTCTGGAGCAAAAAAGACAAACGTCCAGCTTTTGCTGCCACAGCAAAGATGCCAGCGGGGAAAAGTGATGCTGGTTCTCACTGCCTCCTGGAACCCCTTCAAATGCCCCAGACAATTTGGCCCTCTCTGCTTTCCTGAGGACTCTATCCTCAAAAGCACCTTTTTTCACTTTCGGCGCTGTCTGGAGCAAAAAAGACAAAAGTCCAGCTTTTGCTGCCACAGCAAAGGTGCCAGCGGGGAAAAGTGATGCTGGTCCTCACTGCCTCCTGGAACCCCTTCAAATGCCCCAGACAATTTGGACCTCTCTGCTTTCCTGCGCACTCTATCCGCAAAAGCACCTTTTTTCACTTTCGGCGCTGTCTGGAGCAAAAAAGACAAACGTCCAGCTTTTGCTGCCACAGCAAAGGTGCCAGCGGGGAAAAGTGATGCTGGTCCTCACTGCCTCCTGGAACCCCTTCAAATGCCCCAGACAATTTGGCCCTCTCTGCTTTCCTGAGGACTTTATCCTCAAAAGCACCTTTTTTCACTTTCGGCGCTGTCTGGAGCAAAAAAGACAAACGTCCAGCTTTTGCTGCCACAGCAAAGGTGCCAGCGGGGAAAAGTGATGCTGGTTCTCACTGCCTCCTGGAACCCCTTCAAATGCCCCAGACAATTTGGCCCTCTCTGCTTTCCTGAGGAGTCTATCCTCAAAAGCACCTTTTTTCACTTTCGGCGCTCTCTGGAGCAAAAAAGACAAACGTCCAGCTTTTGCTGCCACAGCAAAGGTGCCAGCGGGGAAATGTGATGCTGGTCCTCACTGCCTCCTGGAACCCCTTCAAATGCCCCAGACAATTTGGCCCTCTCTGCTTTCCTGAGGACTCTATCCTCAAAAGCACATTTTTTCACTTTCGGCGCTGTCTGGAGCAAAAAAGACAAACGTCCAGCTTTTGCTGCCACAGCAAAAGTGCCAGCGGGGAAAAGTGATGCTGGTTCTCACTGCCTCCTGGAACCCCTTCAAATGCCCCAGACAATTTGGCCCTCTCTGCTTTCCTGAGGACTCTATCCTCAAAAGCACCTTTTTTCACTTTCGGCGCTCTCTGGAGCAAAAAAGACAAACGTCCAGCTTTTGCTGCCACAGCAAAAGTGCCAGCGGGGAAAAGTGATGCTGGTTCTCACTGCCTCCTGGAACCCCTTCAAATGCCCCAGACAATTTGGCCCTCTCTGCTTTCCTGAGGACTCTATCCTCAAAAGCACCTTTTTTCACTTTCGGCGCTGTCTGGAGCAAAAAAGACAAACGTCCAGCTTTTGCTGCCACAGCAAAGGTGACAGCGGGGAAAAGTGATGCTGGTCCTCACTGCCTCCTGGAACCCCTTCAAATGCCCCAGACAATTTGGCCCTCTCTGCTTTCCTGAGCACTCTATCCTCAAAAGCACATTTTTTCGCTTTCGGCGCTGTCTGGAGCAAAAAAGACAAACGTCCAGCTTTTGCTGCCACAGCAAAGGTGCCAGCGGGGAAAAGTGATGCTGGTTCTCACTGCCTCCTGGAACCCCTTCAAATGCCCCAGACAATTTGGCCCTCTCTGCTTTCCTGAGGACTCTAGCCTCAAAAGCACCGTTTTTCACTTTCGGCGGTGTCTGGAGCAAAAAAGACAAACGTCCAGCTTTTGCTGCCACAGCAAAAGTGCCAGCGGGGAAAAGTGATGCAGGTTCTCACTGCCTCCTGGAACCCCTTCAAATGCCCCAGACAATTTGGCCCTCTCTGCTTTCCTGAGGACTCTATCCTCAAAAGCACCTTTTTTCACTTTCGGCGCTGTCTGGAGCAAAAAAGACAAACGTCCAGCTTTTGCTGCCACAGCAAAAGTGCCAGCGGGGAAAAGTGATGCTGGTTCTCACTGCCTCCTGGAACCCCTTCAAATGCCCCAGACAATTTGGCCCTCTCTGCTTTCCTGAGGACTCTATCCTCAAAAGCACCTTTTTTCACTTTCGGCGCTGTCTGGAGCAAAAAAGACAAACGTCCAGCTTTTGCTGCCACAGCAAAGGTGCCAGCGGGGAAAAGTGATGCTGGTTCTCACTGCCTCCTGGAACCCCTTCAAATGCCCCAGACAATTTGGCCCTCTCTGCTTTCCTGAGGACTCTATCCTCAAAAGCACCTTTTTTCGCTTTCGGCGCTGTCTGGAGCAAAAAAGACAAACGTCCAGCATTTGCTGCCACAGCAAAAGTGCCAGCGGGGAAAAGTGATGCTGGTCCTCACTGCCTCCTGGAACCCCTTCAAATGCCCCAGACAATTTGGCCCTCTCTGCTTTCCTGAGCACTCTATCCTCAAAAGCACATTTTTTCGCTTTCGGCGCTCTCTGGAGCAAAAAAGACAAACGTCCAGCTTTTGCTGCCACAGCAAAGGTGCCAGCGGGGAAAAGTGATGCTGGTTCTCACTGCCTCCTGGAACCCCTTCAAATGCCCCAGACAATTTGGCCCTCTCTGCTTTCCTGAGGACTCTATCCTCAAAAGCACATTTTTTCACTTTCGGCGCTGTCTGGAGCAAAAAAGACAAACGTCCAGCTTTTGCTGCCACAGCAAAAGTGCCAGCGGGGAAAAGTGATGCTGGTTCTCACTGCCTCCTGGAACCCCTTCAAATGCCCCAGACAATTTGGCCCTCTCTGCTTTCCTGAGGACTCTATCCTCAAAAGCACCTTTTTTCACTTTCGGCGCTCTCTGGAGCAAAAAAGACAAACGTCCAGCTTTTGCTGCCACAGCAAAAGTGCCAGCGGGGAAAAGTGATGCTGGTTCTCACTGCCTCCTGGAACCCCTTCAAATGCCCCAGACAATTTGGACCTCTCTGCTTTCCTGAGGACTCTATCCTCAAAAGCACCTTTTTTCACTTTCGGCGCTGTCTGGAGCAAAAAAGACAAACGTCCAGCTTTTGCTGCCACAGCAAAGGTGACAGCGGGGAAAAGTGATGCTGGTCCTCACTGCCTCCTGGAACCCCTTCAAATGCCCCAGACAATTTGGCCCTCTCTGCTTTCCTGAGCACTCTATCCTCAAAAGCAAATTTTTTCGCTTTCGGCACTGTCTGGAGCAAAAAAGACAAACGTCCAGCTTTTGCTGCCACAGCAAAGGTGCCAGCGGGGAAAAGTGATGCTGGTTCTCACTGCCTCCTGGAACCCCTTCAAATGCCCCAGACAATTTGGCCCTCTCTGCTTTCCTGAGGACTCTAGCCTCAAAAGCACCTTTTTTCACTTTCGGCGGTGTCTGGAGCAAAAAAGACAAACGTCCAGCTTTTGCTGCCACAGCAAAAGTGCCAGCGGGGAAAAGTGATGCAGGTTCTCACTGCCTCCTGGAACCCCTTCAAATGCCCCAGACAATTTGGCCCTCTCTGCTTTCCTGAGGACTCTATCCTCAAAAGCACCTTTTTTCACTTTCGGCGCTGTCTGGAGCAAAAAAGACAAACGTCCAGCTTTTGCTGCCACAGCAAAAGTGCCAGCGGGGAAAAGTGATGCTGGTTCTCACTGCCTCCTGGAACCCCTTCAAATGCCCCAGACAATTTGGCCCTCTCTGCTTTCCTGAGGACTCTATCCTCAAAAGCACCTTTTTTCACTTTCGGCGCTGTCTGGAGCAAAAAAGACAAACGTCCAGTTTTTGCTGCCACAGCAAAGGTGCCAGCGGGGAAAAGTGATGCTGGTCCTCACTGCCTCCTGGAACCCCTTCAAATGCCCCAGACAATTTGGCCCTCTCTGCTTTCCTGAGGACTTTATCCTCAAAAGCACCTTTTTTCACTTTCGGCGCTGTCTGGACCAAAAAAGACAAACGTCCAGCTTTTGCTGCCACAGCAAAAGTGCCAGCGGGGAAAAGTGATGCTGGTTCTCACTGCCTCCTGGAACCCCTTCAAATGCCCCAGACAATTTGGCCCTCTCTGCTTTCCTGAGGACTCTATCCTCAAAAGCACCTTTTTTCACTTTCGGCGCTCTCTGGAGCAAAAAAGACAAACGTCCAGCTTTTGCTGCCACAGCAAAAGTGCCAGCGGGGAAAAGTGATGCTGGTTCTCACTGCCTCCTGGAACCCCTTCAAATGCCCCAGACAATTTGGCCCTCTCTGCTTTCCTGAGGACTCTATCCTCAAAAGCACCTTTTTTCGCTTTCGGCGCTGTCTGGAGCAAAAAAGACAAACGTCCAGCATTTGCTGCCACAGCAAAAGTGCCAGCGGGGAAAAGTGATGCTGGTTCTCACTGCCTCCTGGAACCCCTTCAAATGCCCCAGACAATTTGGCCCTCTCTGCTTTCCTGCGCACTCTATCCGCAAAAGCACCTTTTTTCACTTTCGGCGCTGTCTGGAGCAAAAAAGACAAACGTCCAGCTTTTGCTGCCACAGCAAAGGTGCCAGCGGGGAAAAGTGATGCTGGTCCTCACTGCCTCCTGGAACCCCTTCAAATGCCCCAGACAATTTGGCCCTCTCTGCTTTCCTGAGCACTCTATCCTCAAAAGCACATTTTTTCGCTTTCGGCGCTCTCTGGAGCAAAAAAGACAAACGTCCAGCTTTTGCTGCCACAGCAAAGGTGCCAGCGGGGAAAAGTGATGCTGGTTCTCACTGCCTCCTGGAACCCCTTCAAATGCCCCAGACAATTTGGCCCTCTCTGCTTTCCTGAAGACTCTATCCTCAAAAGCACCTTTTTTCACTTTCGGCGCTGTCTGGAGCAAAAAAGACAAACGTCCAGCTTTTGCTGCCACAGCAAAGGTGCCAGCGGGGAAAAGTGATGCTGGTCCTCACTGCCTCCTGGAACCCCTTCAAATGCCCCAGACAATTTGGCCCTCTCTGCTTTCCTGAGGACTTTATCCTCAAAAGCACCTTTTTTCACTTTCGGCGCTCTCTGGAGCAAAAAAGACAAACGTCCAGCTTTTGCTGCCACAGCAAAAGTGCCAGCGGGGAAAAGTGATGCTGGTTCTCACTGCCTCCTGGAACCCCTTCAAATGCCCCAGACAATTTGGCCCTCTCTGCTTTCCTGAGCACTCTATCCTCAAAAGCACCTTTTTTCACATTCTCTGGAGCAAAAAAGACAAACGTCCAGCTTTTGCTGCCACAGCAAAAGTGCCAGCGGGGAAAAGTGATGCTGGTTCTCACTGCCTCCTGGAACCCCTTCAAATGCCCCAGACAATTTGGCCCTCTCTGCTTTTCTGAGGACTCTATCCGCAAAAGCACCTTTTTTCACTTTCGGCGCTGTCTGGATCAAAAAAGACAAACGTCCAGCTTTTGCTGCCACAGCAAAGGTGCCAGCGGGGAAAAGTGATGCTGGTTCTCACTGCCTCCTGGAACCCCTTCAAATGCCCCAGACAATTTGGCCCTCTCTGCTTTCCTGAGCACTCTATCCTCAAAAGCACCTTTTTTCACTTTCGGCGCTCTCTGGTGCAAAAAAGACAAACGTCCAGCTTTTGCTGCCACAGCAAAAGTGCCAGCGGGGAAAAGTGATGCTGGTTCTCACTGCCTCCTGGAACCCCTTCAAATGCCCCAGACAATTTGGCCCTCTCTGCTTTCCTGAGGACTCTATCCTCAAAAGCACCTTTTTTCACTTTCGGCGCTCTCTGGAGCAAAAAAGACAAACGTCCAGCTTTTGCTGCCACAGCAAAGGTGCCAGCGGGGAAAAGTGATGCTGGTCCTCACTGCCTCCTGGAACCCCTTCAAATGCCCCAGACAATTTGGCCCTCTCTGCTTTCCTGAGGACTTTATCCTCAAAAGCACCTTTTTTCACTTTCTCTGGAGCAAAAAAGACAAACGTCCAGCTTTTGCTGCCACAGCAAAAGTGCCAGCGGGGAAAAGTGATGCTGGTTCTCACTGCCTCCTGGAACCCCTTCAAATGCCCCAGACAATTTGGCCCTCTCTGCTTTCCTGAGGACTCTATCCGCAAAAGCACCTTTTTTCACTTTCGGCGCTGTCTGGAGCAAAAAAGACAAACGTCCAGCTTTTGCTGCCACAGCAAAGGTGCCAGCGGGGAAAAGTGATGCTGGTCCTCACTGCCTCCTGGAACCCCTTCAAATGCCCCAGACAATTTGGCCCTCTCTGCTTTCCTGAGCACTCTATCCTCAAAAGCACATTTTTTCGCATTCGGCGCTGTCTGGAGCAAAAAAGACAAACGTCCAGCTTTTGCTGCCACAGCAAAGGTGCCAGCGGGGAAAAGTGATGCTGGTTCTCACTGCCTCCTGGAACCCCTTCAAATGCCCCAGACAATTTGGCCCTCTCTGCTTTCCTGAGGACTCTATCCTCAAAAGCACCTTTTTTCACTTTCGGCGCTGTCTGGACCAAAAAAGACAAACGTCCAGCTTTTGCTGCCACAGCAAAGGTGCCAGCGGGGAAAAGTGATGCTGGTTCTCACTGCCTCCTGGAACCCCTTCAAATGCCCCAGACAATTTGGCCCTCTCTGCTTTCCTGAGGACTCTATCCTCAAAAGCACCTTTTTTCACTTTCGGCGCTCTCTGGAGCAAAAAAGAAAAACGTCCAGCTTTTGCTGCCACAGCAAAGGTGCCAGCGGGGAAAAGTGATGCTGGTCCTCACTGCCTCCTGGAACCCCTTCAAATGCCCCAGACAATTTGGCCCTCTCTGCTTTCCTGAGGACTTTATCCTCAAAAGCACCTTTTTTCACTTTCGGCGCTGTCTGGACCAAAAAAGACAAACGTCCAGCTTTTGCTGCCACAGCAAAAGTGCCAGCGGGGAAAAGTGATGCTGGTTCTCACTGCCTCCTGGAACCCCTTCAAATGCCCCAGACAATTTGGCCCTCTCTGCTTTCCTGAGCACTCTATCCTCAAAAGCACCTTTTTTCACTTTCGGCGCTGTCTGGAGCAAAAAAGACAAACGTCCAGCTTTTGCTGCCACAGCAAAAGTGCCAGCGGGGAAAAGTGATGCTGGTTCTCACTGCCTCCTGGAACCCCTTCAAATGCCCCAGACAATTTGGCCCTCTCTGCTTTCCTGAGCACTCTATCCTCAAAAGCACCTTTTTTCGCTTTCGGCGCTGTCTGGAGCAAAAAAGACAAACGTCCAGCATTTGCTGCCACAGCAAAAGTGCCAGCGGGGAAAAGTGATGCTGGTTCTCACTGCCTCCTGGAACCCCTTCAAATGCCCCAGACAATTTGGCCCTCTCTGCTTTCCTGCGCACTCTATCCGCAAAAGCACCTTTTTTCACTTTCGGCGCTGTCTGGAGCAAAAAAGACAAACGTCCAGCTTTTGCTGCCACAGCAAAGGTGCCAGCGGGGAAAAGTGATGCTGGTTCTCACTGCCTCCTGGAACCCCTTCAAATGCCCCAGACAATTTTGCCCTCTCTGCTTTCCTGAAGACTCTATCCTCAAAAGCACCTTTTTTCACTTTCGGCGCTCTCTGGAGCAAAAAAGACAAACGTCCAGCTTTTGCTGCCACAGCAAAAGTGCCAGCGGGGAAAAGTGATGCTGGTTCTCACTGCCTCCTGGAACCCCTTCAAATGCCCCAGACAATTTGGCCCTCTCTGCTTTCCTGAGGACTCTATCCTCAAAAGCACCTTTTTTCACTTTCTCTGGAGCAAAAAAGACAAACGTCCAGCTTTTGCTGCCACAGCAAAAGTGCCAGCGGGGAAAAGTGATGCTGGTTCTCACTGCCTCCTGGAACCCCTTCAAATGCCCCAGACAATTTGGCCCTCTCTGCTTTCCTGAGGACTCTATCCGCAAAAGCACCTTTTTTCACTTTCGGCGCTCTCTGGATCAAAAAAGACAAACGTCCAGCTTTTGCTGCCACAGCAAAGGTGCCAGCGGGGAAAAGTGATGCTGGTCCTCACTGCCTCCTGGAACCCCTTCAAATGCCCCAGACAATTTGGCCCTCTCTGCTTTCCTGAGCACTCTATCCTCAAAAGCACATTTTTTCGCTTTCGGCGCTCTCTGGAGCAAAAAAGACAAACGTCCAGCTTTTGCTGCCACAGCAAAGGTGCCAGCGGGGAAAAGTGATGCTGGTTCTCACTGCCTCCTGGAACCCCTTCAAATGCCCCAGACAATTTGGCCCTCTCTGCTTTCCTGAGGACTCTATCCTCAAAAGCACCTTTTTTCACTTTCGGCGCTGTCTGGAGCAAAAAAGACAAACGTCCAGCTTTCGCTGCCACAGCAAAGGTGCCAGCGGGGAAAAGTGATGCTGGTTCTCACTGCCTCCTGGAACCCCTTCAAATGCCCCAGACAATTTGGCCCTCTCTGCTTTCCTGAGGACTCTATCCTCAAAAGCACCTTTTTTCACTTTCGGCGCTCTCTGGTGCAAAAAAGACAAACGTCCAGCTTTTGCTGCCACAGCAAAAGTGCCAGCGGGGAAAAGTGATGCTGGTTCTCACTGCCTCCTGGAACCCCTTCAAATGCCCCAGACAATTTGGCCCTCTCTGCTTTCCTGAGGACTCTATCCTCAAAAGCACCTTTTTTCCCTTTCGGCGCTGTCTGGAGCAAAAAAGACAAACGTCCAGCTTTTGCTGCCACAGCAAAGGTGCCAGCGGGGAAAAGTGATGCTGGTCCTCACTGCCTCCTGGAACCCCTTCAAATGCCCCAGACAATTTGGCCCTCTCTGCTTTCCTGAGGACTTTATCCTCAAAAGCACCTTTTTTCACTTTCTCTGGAGCAAAAAAGACAAACGTCCAGCTTTTGCTGCCACAGCAAAAGTGCCAGCGGGGAAAAGTGATGCTGGTTCTCACTGCCTCCTGGAACCCCTTCAAATGCCCCAGACAATTTGGCCCTCTCTGCTTTCCTGAGGACTCTATCCGCAAAAGCACCTTTTTTCACTTTCGGCGCTGTCTGGAGCAAAAAAGACAAACGTCCAGCTTTTGCTGCCACAGCAAAGGTGCCAGCGGGGAAAAGTGATGCTGGTTCTCACTGCCTCCTGGAACCCCTTCAAATGCCCCAGACAATTTGGCCCTCTCTGCTTTCCTGAGGACTCTATCCTCAAAAGCACCTTTTTTCACTTTCGGCGCTCTCTGGTGCAAAAAAGACAAACGTCCAGCTTTTGCTGCCACAGCAAAAGTGCCAGCGGGGAAAAGTGATGCTGGTTCTCACTGCCTCCTGGAACCCCTTCAAATGCCCCAGACAATTTGGCCCTCTCTGCTTTCCTGAGGACTCTATCCTCAAAAGCACCTTTTTTCACTTTCGGCGCTCTCTGGAGCAAAAAAGACAAACGTCCAGCTTTTGCTGCCACAGCAAAGGTGCCAGCGGGGAAAAGTGATGCTGGTCCTCACTGCCTCCTGGAACCCCTTCAAATGCCCCAGACAATTTGGCCCTCTCTGCTTTCCTGAGGACTTTATCCTCAAAACACCATTTTTCACTTTCGGCGCTCTCTGGAGCAAAAAAGACAAACGTCCAGCTTTTGCTGCCACAGCAAAAGTGCCAGCGGGGAAAAGTGATGCTGGTTCTCACTGCCTCCTGGAACCCCTTCAAATGCCCCAGACAATTTGGCCCTCTCTGCTTTCCTGAGGACTTTATCCTCAAAAGCACCTTTTTTCACTTTCGGCGCTGTCTGGAGCAAAAAAGACAAACGTCCAGCTTTTGCTGCCACAGCAAAAGTGCCAGCGGGGAAAAGTGATGCTGGTTCTCACTGCCTCCTGGAACCCCTTCAAATGCCCCAGACAATTTGGCCCTCTCTGCTTTCCTGAGGACTCTATCCTCAAAAGCACCTTTTTTCACTTTCGGCGCTCTCTGGAGCAAAAAAGACAAACGTCCAGCTTTTGCTGCCACAGCAAAGGTGCCAGCGGGGAAAAGTGATGCTGGTTCTCACTGCCTCCTGGAACCCTTTCAAATGCCCCAGACAATTTGGCCCTCTCTGCTTTCCTGATGACTTTATCCTCAAAAGCACCTTTTTTCACTTTCGGCGCTGTCTGGACCAAAAAAGACAAACGTCCAGCTTTTGCTGCCACAGCAAAGGTGCCAGCGGGGAATAGTGATGCTGGTTCTCACTGCCTCCTGGAACCCCTTCAAATGCCCCAGACAATTTGGCCCTCTCTGCTTTCCTGAGCACTCTATCCTCAAAAGCACCTTTTTTCACTTTCGGCGCTCTCTGGAGCAAAAAAGACAAACGTCCAGCTTTTGCTGCCACAGCAAAGGTGCCAGCGGGGAAAAGTGATGCTGGTCCTCACTGCCTCCTGGAACCCCTTCAAATGCCCCAGACAATTTGGCCCTCTCTGCTTTCCTGAGCACTCTATCCTCAAAAGCACCTTTTTTCACTTTCGGCGCTGTCTGGACCAAAAAAGACAAACGTCCAGCTTTTGCTGCCACAGCAAAAGTGCCAGCGGGGAAAAGTGATGCTGGTTCTCACTGCCTCCTGGAACCCCTTCAAATGCCCCAGACAATTTGGCCCTCTCTGCTTTCCTGAGGACTCTATCCTCAAAAACACCTTTTTTCACTTTCGGCGCTCTCTGGAGCAAAAAAGACAAACGTCCAGCTTTTGCTGCCACAGCAAAAGTGCCAGCGGGGAAAAGTGATGCTGGTTCTCACTGCCTCCTGGAATCCGTTCAAATGCCCCAGACAATTTGGCCCTCTCTGCTTTCCTGAGCACTCTATCCTCAAAAGCACCTTTTTTCGCTTTCGGCGCTGTCTGGAGCAAAAAAGACAAACGTCCAGCATTTGCTGCCACAGCAAAAGTGCCAGCGGGGAAAAGTGATGCTGGTTCTCACTGCCTTCTGGAACCCCTTCAAATGCCCCAGACAATTTGGCCCTCTCTGCTTTCCTGCGCACTCTATCCGCAAAAGCACCTTTTTTCACTTTCGGCGCTGTCTGGAGCAAAAAAGACAAACGTCCAGCTTTTGCTGCCACAGCAAAGGTGCCAGCGGGGAAAAGTGATGCTGGTTCTCACTGCCTCCTGGAACCCCTTCAAATGCCCCAGACAATTTGGCCCTCTCTGCTTTCCTGAAGACTCTATCATCAAAAGCACCTTTTTTCACTTTCGGCGCTCTCTGGAGCAAAAAAGACAAACGTCCAGCTTTTGCTGCCACAGCAAAAGTGCCAGCGGGGAAAAGTGATGCTGGTTCTCACTGCCTCCTGGAACCCCTTCAAATGCCCCAGACAATTTGGCCCTCTCTGCTTTCCTGAGGACTCTATCCTCAAAAGCACCTTTTTTCACTTTCGGCGCTCTCTGGAGCAAAAAAGACAAACGTCCAGATTTTGCTGCCACAGCAAAGGTGCCAGAGGGGAAAAGTGATGCTGGTCCTCACTGCCTCCTGGAACCCCTTCAAATGCCCCAGACAATTTGGCCCTCTCTGCTTTCCTGAGCACTCTATCCTCAAAAGCACATTTTTTCACTTTCGGCGCTGTCTGGAGCAAAAAAGACAAACGTCCAGCTTTTGCTGCCACAGCAAAGGTGCCAGCGGGGAAAAGTGATGCTGGTTCTCACTGCCTCCTGGAACCCCTTCAAATGCCCCAGACAATTTGGCCCTCTCTGCTTTCCTGAGGACTCTATCCTCAAAAGCACCTTTTTTCACTTTCGGCGCTCTCTGGTGCAAAAAAGACAAACGTCCAGCTTTTGCTGCCACAGCAAAAGTGCCAGCGGGGAAAAGTGATGCTGGTTCTCACTGCCTCCTGGAACCCCTTCAAATGCCCCAGACAATTTGGCCCTCTCTGCTTTCCTGAGGACTCTATCCTCAAAAGCACCTTTTTTCCCTTTCGGCGCTGTCTGGAGCAAAAAAGACAAACGTCCAGCTTTTGCTGCCACAGCAAAGGTGCCAGCAAGGAAAAGTGATGCTGGTCCTCACTGCCTCCTGGAACCCCTTCAAATGCCCCAGACAATTTGGCCCTCTCTGCTTTCCTGAGGACTCTATCCGCAAAAGCACCTTTTTTCACTTTCGGCGCTGTCTGGAGCAAAAAAGACAAACGTCCAGCTTTTGCTGCCACAGCAAAGGTGCCAGCGGGGAAAAGTGATGCTGGTTCTCACTGCCTCCTGGAACCCCTTCAAATGCCCCAGACAATTTGGCCCTCTCTGCTTTCCTGAGGACTCTATCCTCAAAAGCACCTTTTTTCACTTTCGGCGCTCTCTGGTGCAAAAAAGACAAACGTCCAGCTTTTGCTGCCACAGCAAAAGTGCCAGCGGGGAAAAGTGATGCT
Source organism: Vanellus vanellus (assembly GCF_965231255.1). Classification (NCBI taxonomy): domain Eukaryota; kingdom Metazoa; phylum Chordata; class Aves; order Charadriiformes; family Charadriidae; genus Vanellus; species Vanellus vanellus. Next base: position 5,338 of record NW_028128714.1, on the reverse strand, counting down.
GGTTCTCACTGCCTCCTGGAACCCCTTCAAATGCCCCAGACAATTTGGCCCTCTCTGCTTTCCTGAGGACTCTATCCTCAAAAGCAGCTTTTTTCACTTTCGGCGCTCTCTGGAGCAAAAAAGACAAACGTCCAGCTTTTGCTGCCACAGCAAAGGTGCCAGCGGGGAAAAGTGATGCTGGTCCTCACTGCCTCCTGGAACCCCTTCAAATGCCCCAGACAATTTGGCCCTCTCTGCTTTCCTGAGGACTTTATCCTCAAAAGCACCATTTTTCACTTTCGGCGCTCTCTGGAGCAAAAAAGACAAACGTCCAGCTTTTGCTGCCACAGCAAAAGTGCCAGCGGGGAAAAGTGATGCTGGTTCTCACTGCCTCCTGGAACCCCTTCAAATGCCCCAGACAATTTGGCCCTCTCTGCTTTCCTGAGGACTTTATCCTCAAAAGCACCTTTTTTCACTTTCGGCGCTGTCTGGAGCAAAAAAGAAAAACGTCCAGCTTTTGCTGCCACAGCAAAAGTGCCAGCGGGGAAAAGTGATGCTGGTTCTCACTGCCTCCTGGAACCCCTTCAAATGCCCCAGACAATTTGGCCCTCTCTGCTTTCCTGAGGACTCTATCCTCAAAAGCACCTTTTTTCACTTTCGGCGCTCTCTGGAGCAAAAAAGACAAACGTCCAGCTTTTGCTGCCACAGCAAAGGTGCCAGCGGGGAAAAGTGATGCTGGTTCTCACTGCCTCCTGGAACCCCTTCAAATGCCCCAGACAATTTGGCCCTCTCTGCTTTCCTGATGACTTTATCCTCAAAAGCACCTTTTTTCACTTTCGGCGCTGTCTGGACCAAAAAAGACAAACGTCCAGCTTTTGCTGCCACAGCAAAGGTGCCAGCGGGGAATAGTGATGCTGGTTCTCACTGCCTCCTGGAACCCCTTCAAATGCCCCAGACAATTTGGCCCTCTCTGCTTTCCTGAGCACTCTATCCTCAAAAGCACCTTTTTTCACTTTCGGCGCTCTCTGGAGCAAAAAAGACAAACGTCCAGCTTTTGCTGCCACAGCAAAGGTGCCAGCGGGGAAAGGTGATGCTGGTCCTCACTGCCTCCTGGAACCCCTTCAAATGCCCCAGACAATTTGGCCCTCTCTGCTTTCCTGAGGAGTCTATCCTCAAAAGCACCTTTTTTCACTTTCGGCGCTGTCTGGAGCAAAAAAGACAAACGTCCAGCTTTTGCTGCCACAGCAAAAGTGCCAGCGGGGAAAAGTGATGCTGGTTCTCACTGCCTCCTGGAACCCCTTCAAATGCCCCAGACAATTTGGCCCTCTCTGCTTTCCTGAGCACTCTATCCTCAAAAGCACCTTTTTTCGCTTTCGGCGCTGTCTGGAGCAAAAAAGACAAACGTCCAGCATTTGCTGCCACAGCAAAAGTGCCAGCGGGGAAAAGTGATGCTGGTTCTCACTGCCTCCTGGAACCCCTTCAAATGCCCCAGACAATTTGGCCCTCTCTGCTTTCCTGCGCACTCTATCCGCAAAAGCACCTTTTTTCCCTTTCGGCGCTCTCTGGAGCAAAAAAGACAAACGTCCAGCTTTTGCTGCCACAGCAAAGGTGACAGCGGGGAAAAGTGATGCTGGTTCTCACTGCCTCCTGGAACCCCTTCAAATGCCCCAGACAATTTTGCCCTCTCTGCTTTCCTGAAGACTCTATCATCAAAAGCACCTTTTTTCACTTTCGGCGCTCTCTGGAGCAAAAAAGACAAACGTCCAGCTTTTGCTGCCACAGCAAAGGTGCCAGCGGGGAAAAGTGATGCTGGTTCTCACTGCCTCCTGGAACCCCTTCAAATGCCCCAGACAATTTGGCCCTCTCTGCTTTCCTGAGGACTCTATCCTCAAAAGCACCTTTTTTCACTTTCGGCGCTCTCTGGTGCAAAAAAGACAAACGTCCAGCTTTTGCTGCCACAGCAAAAGTGCCAGCGGGGAAAAGTGATGCTGGTTCTCACTGCCTCCTGGAACCCCTTCAAATGCCCCAGACAATTTGGCCCTCTCTGCTTTCCTGAGGACTCTATCCTCAAAAGCACCTTTTTTCCCTTTCGGCGCTGTCTGGAGCAAAAAAGACAAACGTCCAGCTTTTGCTGCCACAGCAAAGGTGCCAGCGGGGAAAAGTGATGCTGGTCCTCACTGCCTCCTGGAACCCCTTCAAATGCCCCAGACAATTTGGCCCTCTCTGCTTTCCTGAGGACTTTATCCTCAAAAGCACCTTTTTTCACTTTCTCTGGAGCAAAAAAGACAAACGTCCAGCTTTTGCTGCCACAGCAAAAGTGCCAGCGGGGAAAAGTGATGCTGGTTCTCACTGCCTCCTGGAACCCCTTCAAATGCCCCAGACAATTTGGCCCTCTCTGCTTTCCTGAGGACTCTATCCGCAAAAGCACCTTTTTTCACTTTCGGCGCTGTCTGGAGCAAAAAAGACAAACGTCCAGCTTTTGCTGCCACAGCAAAGGTGCCAGCGGGGAAAAGTGATGCTGGTTCTCACTGCCTCCTGGAACCCCTTCAAATGCCCCAGACAATTTGGCCCTCTCTGCTTTCCTGAGGACTCTATCCTCAAAAGCACCTTTTTTCACTTTCGGCGCTGTCTGGAGCAAAAAAGACAAACGTCCAGCTTTTGCTGCCACAGCAAAAGTGCCAGCGGGGAAAAGTGATGCTGGTTCTCACTGCCTCCTGGAACCCCTTCAAATGCCCCAGACAATTTGGCCCTCTCTGCTTTCCTGAGGACTCTATCCTCAAAAGCACCTTTTTTCACTTTCGGCGCTCTCTGGAGCAAAAAAGACAAACGTCCAGCTTTTGCTGCCACAGCAAAGGTGCCAGCGGGGAAAAGTGATGCTGGTCCTCACTGCCTCCTGGAACCCCTTCAAATGCCCCAGACAATTTGGCCCTCTCTGCTTTCCTGAGGACTTTATCCTCAAAAGCACCATTTTCACTTTCGGCGCTCTCTGGAGAGCAAAAGACAAACGTCCAGCTTTTGCTGCCACAGCAAAAGTGCCAGCGGGGAAAAGTGATGCTGGTTCTCACTGCCTCCTGGAACCCCTTCAAATGCCCCAGACAATTTGGCCCTCTCTGCTTTCCTGAGGACTTTATCCTCAAAAGCACCTTTTTTCACTTTCGGCGCTGTCTGGAGCAAAAAAGACAAACGTCCAGCTTTTGCTGCCACAGCAAAAGTGCCAGCGGGGAAAAGTGATGCTGGTTCTCACTGCCTCCTGGAACCCCTTCAAATGCCCCAGACAATTTGGCCCTCTCTGCTTTCCTGAGGACTCTATCCTCAAAAGCACCTTTTTTCACTTTCGGCGCTCTCTGGAGCAAAAAAGACAAACGTCCAGCTTTTGCTGCCACAGCAAAGGTGCCAGCGGGGAAAAGTGATGCTGGTTCTCACTGCCTCCTGGAACCCTTTCAAATGCCCCAGACAATTTGGCCCTCTCTGCTTTCCTGATGACTTTATCCTCAAAAGCACCTTTTTTCACTTTCGGCGCTGTCTGGACCAAAAAAGACAAACGTCCAGCTTTTGCTGCCACAGCAAAGGTGCCAGCGGGGAATAGTGATGCTGGTTCTCACTGCCTCCTGGAACCCCTTCAAATGCCCCAGACAATTTGGCCCTCTCTGCTTTCCTGAGCACTCTATCCTCAAAAGCACCTTTTTTCACTTTCGGCGCTCTCTGGAGCAAAAAAGACAAACGTCCAGCTTTTGCTGCCACAGCAAAGGTGCCAGCGGGGAAAAGTGATGCTGGTCCTCACTGCCTCCTGGAACCCCTTCAAATGCCCCAGACAATTTGGCCCTCTCTGCTTTCCTGAGGACTTTATCCTCAAAAGCACCTTTTTTCACTTTCGGCGCTGTCTGGACCAAAAAAGACAAACGTCCAGCTTTTGCTGCCACAGCAAAAGTGCCAGCGGGGAAAAGTGATGCTGGTTCTCACTGCCTCCTGGAACCCCTTCAAATGCCCCAGACAATTTGGCCCTCTCTGCTTTCCTGAGGACTCTATCCTCAAAAACACCTTTTTTCACTTTCGGCGCTCTCTGGAGCAAAAAAGACAAACGTCCAGCTTTTGCTGCCACAGCAAAAGTGCCAGCGGGGAAAAGTGATGCTGGTTCTCACTGCCTCCTGGAACCCCTTCAAATGCCCCAGACAATTTGGCCCTCTCTGCTTTCCTGAGCACTCTATCCTCAAAAGCACCTTTTTCGCTTTCGGCGCTGTCTGGAGCAAAAAAGACAAACGTCCAGCATTTGCTGCCACAGCAAAAGTGCCAGCGGGGAAAAGTGATGCTGGTTCTCACTGCCTTCTGGAACCCCTTCAAATGCCCCAGACAATTTGGCCCTCTCTGCTTTCCTGCGCACTCTATCCGCAAAAGCACCTTTTTTCACTTTCGGCGCTGTCTGGAGCAAAAAAGACAAACGTCCAGCTTTTGCTGCCACAGCAAAGGTGCCAGCGGGGAAAAGTGATGCTGGTTCTCACTGCCTCCTGGAACCCCTTCAAATGCCCCAGACAATTTTGCCCTCTCTGCTTTCCTGAAGACTCTATCATCAAAAGCACCTTTTTTCACTTTCGGCGCTCTCTGGAGCAAAAAAGACAAACGTCCAGCTTTTGCTGCCACAGCAAAGTGCCAGCGGGGAAAAGTGATGCTGGTCCTCACTGCCTCCTGGAACCCCTTCAAATGCCCCAGACAATTTGGCCCTCTCTGCTTTCCTGAGGACTCTATCCTCAAAAGCACCTTTTTTCACTTTCCTCTGGAGCAAAAAAGACAAACGTCCAGCTTTTGCTGCCACAGCAAAAGTGCCAGCGGGGAAAAGTGATGCTGGTCCTCACTGCCTCCTGGAACCCCTTCAAATGCCCCAGACAATTTGGCCCTCTCTGCTTTCCTGAGGACTCTATCCGCAAAAGCACCTTTTTTCACTTTCGGCGCTCTCTGGATCAAAAAAGACAAACGTCCAGTTTTGCTGCCACAGCAAAGGTGCCAGCGGGGAAAAGTGATGCTGGTCCTCACTGCCTCCTGGAACCCCTTCAAATGCCCCAGACAATTTGGCCCTCTCTGCTTTCCTGAGCACTCTATCCTCAAAAGCACATTTTTTCACTTTCGGCGCTGTCTGGAGCAAAAAAGACAAACGTCCAGCTTTTGCTGCCACAGCAAAGGTGCCAGCGGGGAAAAGTGATGCTGGTTCTCACTGCCTCCTGGAACCCCTTCAAATGCCCCAGACAATTTGGCCCTCTCTGCTTTCCTGAGGACTCTAGCCTCAAAAGCACCTTTTTTCACTTTCGGCGCTCTCTGGTGCAAAAAAGACAAACGTCCAGCTTTTTGCTGCCACAGCAAAAGTGCCAGC
>NW_028128715.1:0-65901 GCF_965231255.1 Vanellus vanellus | reverse complement strand
GATGCTGCTTCTCACTGCCTCCTGGAACCCCTTCAAATGCCCCAGACAATTTGGCCCTCTCTGCTTTCCTGAAAAGTCTATCCTCAAAAGCACCTTTTTTCACTTTCGGCGCTGTTTGGAGCAAAAAAGACAAACGTCCAGCTTTTGCTGCCACAGCAAAGGTGCCAGCGGGGAAAAGTGATGCTGCTTCTCACTGCCTCCTGGAACCCCTTCAAATGCCCCACACAATTTGGCCCTCTCTGCTTTCCTGAAAAGTCTATCCTCAAAAGCACCTTTTTTCACTTTCAGCGCCCTCCGGAGCAAAAAAGACAAACGTCCAGCTTTTGCTGCCACAGCAAAGGTGCCAGCGGGGAAAAGTGATGCTGCTTCTCACTGCCTCCTGGAACCCCTTCAAATGCCCCACACAATTTGGCCCTCTCTGCTTTCCTGAAAAGTCTATCCTCAAAAGCACCTTTTTTCATTTTCGGCGCTGTTTGGAGCAAAAAAGACAAACGTCCAGCTTTTGCTGCCACAGCAAAGGTGCCAGCGGGGAAAAGTGATGCTGCTTCTCACTGCCTCCTGGAACCCCTTCAAATGCCCCACACAATTTGGCCCTCTCTGCTTTCCTGAGGACTCTATCCTCAAAAGCACCTTTTTTTCACTTTCGGCGCTGTTTGGAGCAAAAAAGACAAACGTCCAGCTTTTGCTGCCACAGCAAAGGTGCCAGCGGGGAAAAGTGATGCTGGTCCTCACTGCCTCCTCGAACCCCTTCAAATGCCCCACACAATTTGGCCCTCTCTGCTTTCCTGAAAAGTCTATCCTCAAAAGCACCTTTTTTCACTTTCGGCGCTGTTTGGAGCAAAAAAGACAAACGTCCAGCTTTTGCTGCCACAGCAAAGGTGCCAGCGGGGAAAAGTGATGCTGCTTCTCACTGCCTCCTGGAACCCCTTCAAATGCCCCACACAATTTGGCCCTCTCTGCTTTCCTGCGCACTCTATCCTCAAAAGCACCTTTTTTCACTTTCGGCGCTGTTTGGAGCAAAAAAGACAAACGTCCAGCTTTTGCTGCCACAGCAAAGGTGCCAGCGGGGAAAAGTGATGCTGCTTCTCACTGCCTCCTGGAACCCCTTCAAATGCCCCACACAATTTGGCCCTCTCTGCTTTCCTGAAAAGTCTATCCTCAAAAGCACCTTCCTCCGGAGCAAAAAAGACAAACGTCCAGCTTTTGCTGCCACAGCAAAGGTGCCAGCGGGGAAAAGTGATGCTGCTTCTCACTGCCTCCTGGAACCCCTTCAAATGCCCCACACAATTTGGCCCTCTCTGCTTTCCTGCGCACTCTATCCTCAAAAGCACCTTTTTTCACTTTCGGCGCTGTTTGGAGCAAAAAAGACAAACGTCCAGCTTTTGCTGCCACAGCAAAGGTGCCAGCGGGGAAAAGTGATGCTGCTTCTCACTGCCTCCTGGAACCCCTTCAAATGCCCCACACAATTTGGCCCTCTCTGCTTTCCTGAAAAGTCTATCCTCAAAAGCACCTTTTTTCACTTTCGGCTGCAGCACGAGTTCTCCTCCTCCGGAGCAAAAAAGACAAACGTCCAGCTTTTGCTGCCACAGCAAAGGTGCCAGCGGGGAAAAGTGATGCTGCTTCTCACTGCCTCCTGGAACCCCTTCAAATGCCCCACACAATTTGGCCCTCTCTGCTTTCCTGCGCACTCTATCCTCAAAAGCACCTTTTTTCACTTTCGGCGCTGTTTGGAGCAAAAAAGACAAATGTCCAGCTTTTGCTGCCACAGCAAAGGTGCCAGCGGGGAAAAGTGATGCTGCTTCTCACTGCCTCCTGGAACCCCTTCAAATGCCCCACACAATTTGGCCCTCTCTGCTTTCCTGAAAAGTCTATCCTCAAAAGCACCTTTTTTCACTTTCGGCGCTGTTTGGAGCAAAAAAGACAAACGTCCAGCTTTTGCTGCCACAGCAAAGGTGCCAGCGGGGAAAAGTGACGCTGCTTCTCACTGCCTCCTGGAACCCCTTCAAATGCCCCACACAATTTGGCCCTCTCTGCTTTCCTGCGCACTCTATCTATCCTCAAAAGCACCTTTTTTCACTTTCGGCGCTGTTTGGAGCAAAAAAGACAAACGTCCAGCTTTTGCTGCCACAGCAAAGGTGCCAGCGGGAAAAGTGATGCTGCTTCTCACTGCCTCCTGGAACCCCTTCAAATGCCCCACACAATTTGGCCCTCTCTGCTTTCCTGAAAAGTCTATCCTCAAAAGCACCTTTTTTCACTTTCGGCGCTGTTTGGAGCAAAAAAGACAAACGTCCAGCTTTTGCTGCCACAGCAAAGGTGCCAGCGGGGAAAAGTGATGCTGCTTCTCACTGCCTCCTGGAACCCCTTCAAATGCCCCACACAATTTGGCCCTCTCTGCTTTCCTGAGGACTCTATCCTCAAAAGCACCTTTTTTCACTTTCGGCGCTGTTTGGAGCAAAAAAGACAAACGTCCAGCTTTTGCTGCCACAGCAAAGGTGCCAGCGGGGAAAAGTGATGCTGCTTCTCACTGCCTCCTGGAACCCCTTCAAATGCCCCACCAATTTGGCCCTCTCTGCTTTCCTGAAAAGTCTATCCTCAAAAGCACCTTTTTTCACTTTCGGCGCTGTTTGGAGCAAAAAAGACAAACGTCCAGCTTTTGCTGCCACAGCAAAGGTGCCAGCGGGGAAAAGTGATGCTGCTTCTCACTGCCTCCTGGAACCCCTTCAATGCCCCACACAATTTGGCCCTCTCTGCTTTCCTGAAAAGTCTATCCTCAAAAGCACCTTTTTTCACTTTCGGCGCTGTTTGGAGCAAAAAAGACAAACGTCCAGCTTTTGCTGCCACAGCAAAGGTGCCAGCGGGGAAAAGTGATGCTGCTTCTCACTGCCTCCTGGAACCCCTTCAAATGCCCCAGACAATTTGGCCCTCTGTGCTTTCCTGCGCACGCTATCCTCAAAAGCACCTTTTTTCACTTTCGGCGCTGTTTGGAGCAAAAAAGACAAACGTCCAGCTTTTGCTGCCACAGCAAAGGTGCCAGCGGGGAAAAGTGATGCTGCTTCTCACTGCCCTCCTGGAACCCCTTCAAATGCCCCACACAATTTGGCCCTCTCTGCTTTCCTGAAAAGTCTATCCTCAAAAGCACCTTTTTTCACTTTCGGCGCCTCCGGAGCAAAAAAGACAAACGTCCAGCTTTTGCTGCCACAGCAAAGGTGCCAGCGGGGAAAAGTGATGCTGCTTCTCACTGCCTCCTGGAACCCCTTCAAATGCCCCAGACAATTTGGCCCTCTCTGCTTTCCTGCGCACTCTATCCTCAAAAGCAACTTTTTTCACTTTCGGCGCTGTTTGGAGCAAAAAAGACAAATGTCCAGCTTTTGCTGCCACAGCAAGGTGCCAGCGGGGAAAAGTGATGCTGCTTCTCACTGCCTCCTGGAACCCCTTCAAATGCCCCAGACAATTTGGCCCTCTCTGCTTTCCTGAAAAGTCTATCCTCAAAAGCACCTTTTTTCACTTTCGGCGCTGTTTGGAGCAAAAAAGACAAACGTCCAGCTTTTGCTGCCACAGCAAAGGTGCCAGCGGGGAAAAGTGACGCTGCTTCTCACTGCCTCCTGGAACCCCTTCAAATGCCCCACACAATTTGGCCCTCTCTGCTTTCCTGAAAAGTCTATCCTCAAAAGCACCTTTTTTCACTTTCGGCGCTGTTTGGAGCAAAAAAGACAAACGTCCAGCTTTTGCTGCCACAGCAAAGGTGCCAGCGGGGAAAAGTGACGCTGCTTCTCACTGCCTCCTGGAACCCCTTCAAATGCCCCACACAATTTGGCCCTCTCTGCTTTCCTGCGCACTCTATCCTCAAAAGCACCTTTTTTCACTTTCGGCGCTGTTTGGAGCAAAAAAGACAAACGTCCAGCTTTTGCTGCCACAGCAAAGGTGCCAGCGGGGAAAAGTGATGCTGCTTCTCACTGCCTCCTGGAACCCCTTCAAATGCCCCAACAATTTGGCCTCTGTGCTTTCCTGCGCACGCTATCCTCAAAGAACCTTTTTTCACTTTCGGCGCTGTTTGGAGCAAAAAAGACAAACGTCCAGCTTTTGCTGCCACAGCAAAGGTGCCAGCGGGGAAAAGTGATGCTGCTTCTCACTGCCTCCTGGAACCCCTTCAAATGCCCAGACAATTTGGCCCTCTCTGCTTTCCTGAAAAGTCTATCCTCAAAAGCACCTTTTTTCACTTTCGGCGCTGTTTGGAGCAAAAAAGCAAACGTCCAGCTTTTGCTGCCACAGCAAAGGTGCCAGCGGGGAAAAGTGATGCTGCTTCTCACTGCCTCCTGGAACCCCTTCAAATGCCCCACACAATTTGGCCCTCTCTGCTTTCCTGAAAAGTCTATCCTCAAAAGCACCTTTTTTCACTTTCGGCGCCCTCCGGAGCAAAAAAGACAAACGTCCAGCTTTTGCTGCCACAGCAAAGGTGCCAGCGGGGAAAAGTGATGCTGCTTCTCACTGCCTCCTGGAACCCCTTCAAATGCCCCACACAATTTGGCCCTCTCTGCTTTCCTGCGCACTCTCTCCTCAAAAGCACCTTTTTTCATTTTCGGCGCTGTTTGGAGCAAAAAAGACAAACGTCCAGCTTTTGCTGCCACAGCAAAGGTGCCAGCGGGGAAAAGTGATGCTGCTTCTCACTGCCTCCTGGAACCCCTTCAAATGCCCCACACAATTTGGCCCTCTCTGCTTTCCTGAGGACTCTATCCTCAAAAGCACCTTTTTTCACTTTCGGCGCTGTTTGGAGCAAAAAAGACAAACGTCCAGCTTTTGCTGCCACAGCAAAGGTGCCAGCGGGGAAAAGTGATGCTGGTCCTCACTGCCTCCTGGAACCCCTTCAAATGCCCCAGACAATTTGGCCCTCTCTGCTTTCCTGAAAAGTCTATCCTCAAAAGCACCTTTTTTCACTTTCGGCGCTGTTTGGAGCAAAAAAGACAAACGTCCAGCTTTTGCTGCCACAGCAAAGGTGCCAGCGGGGAAAAGTGATGCTGCTTCTCACTGCCTCCTGGAACCCCTTCAAATGCCCCACACAATTTGGCCCTCTCTGCTTTCCTGCGCACTCTATCCTCAAAAGCACCTTTTTTCACTTTCGGCGCTGTTTGGAGCAAAAAAGACAAACGTCCAGCTTTTGCTGCCACAGCAAAGGTGCCAGCGGGGAAAAGTGATGCTGCTTCTCACTGCCTCCTGGAACCCCTTCAAATGCCCCACACAATTTGGCCCTCTCTGCTTTCCTGAAAAGTCTATCCTCAAAAGCACCTTTTTTCACTTTCGGCGCCCTCCGGAGCAAAAAAGACAAACGTCCAGCTTTTGCTGCCACAGCAAAGGTGCCAGCGGGGAAAAGTGATGCTGCTTCTCACTGCCTCCTGGAACCCCTTCAAATGCCCCACACAATTTGGCCCTCTCTGCTTTCCTGAAAAGTCTATCCTCAAAAGCACCTTTTTTCACTTTCGGCGCTGTTTGGAGCAAAAAAGACAACGTCCAGCTTTTGCTGCCACAGCAAAGGTGCCAGCGGGGAAAAGTGATGCTGCTTCTCACTGCCTCCTGGAACCCCTTCAATGCCCCACACAATTTGGCCCTCTCTGCTTTCCTGAAAAGTCTATCCTCAAAAGCACCTTTTTTCACTTTCGGCGCCCTCCGGAGCAAAAAAGACAAACGTCCAGCTTTTGCTGCCACAGCAAAGGTGCCAGCGGGGAAAAGTGATGCTGCTTCTCACTGCCTCCTGGAACCCCTTCAAATGCCCCACACAATTTGGCCCTCTCTGCTTTCCTGAGGACTCTATCCTCAAAAGCACCTTTTTTCACTTTCGGCGCTGTTTGGAGCAAAAAAGACAAACGTCCAGCTTTTGCTGCCACAGCAAAGGTGCCAGCGGGGAAAAGTGATGCTGCTTCTCACTGCCTCCTGGAACCCCTTCAAATGCCCCACACAATTTGGCCCTCTGTGCTTTCCTGCGCACGCTATCCTCAAAAGCACCTTTTTTCACTTTCGGCGCTGTTTGGAGCAAAAAAGACAAACGTCCTGCTTTTGCTGCCACAGCAAAGGTGCCAGCGGGGAAAAGTGATGCTGCTTCTCACTGCCTCCTGGAACCCCTTCAAATGCCCCACACAATTTGGCCCTCTCTGCTTTCCTGCGCACTCTATCCTCAAAAGCACCTTTTTTCACTTTCGGCGCTGTTTGGAGCAAAAAAGACAAACGTCCAGCTTTTGCTGCCACAGCAAAGGTGCCAGCGGGGAAAAGTGATGCTGCTTCTCACTGCCTCCTGGAACCCCTTCAAATGCCCCACACAATTTGGCCCTCTCTGCTTTCCTGAAAAGTCTATCCTCAAAAGCACCTTTTTTCACTTTCGGCGCCCTCCGGAGCAAAAAAGACAAACGTCCAGCTTTTGCTGCCACAGCAAAGGTGCCAGCGGGGAAAAGTGATGCTGCTTCTCACTGCCTCCTGGAACCCCTTCAAATGCCCCACACAATTTGGCCCTCTCTGCTTTCCTGCGCACTCTATCCTCAAAAGCACCTTTTGTCATTTTCGGCGCTGTTTGGAGCAAAAAAGACAAACGTCCAGCTTTTGCTGCCACAGCAAAGGTGCCAGCGGGGAAAAGTGATGCTGCTTCTCACTGCCTCCTGGAACCCCTTCAAATGCCCCACACAATTTGGCCCTCTCTGCTTTCCTGAGGACTCTATCCTCAAAAGCACCTTTTTTCACTTTCGGCGCTGTTTGGAGCAAAAAAGACAAACGTCCAGCTTTTGCTGCCACAGCAAAGGTGCCAGCGGGGAAAAGTGATGCTGGTCCTCACTGCCTCCTCGAACCCCTTCAAATGCCCCACACAATTTGGCCCTCTCTGCTTTCCTGAAAAGTCTATCCTCAAAAGCACCTTTTTTCGCTTTCGGCGCTGTTTGGAGCAAAAAAGACAAACGTCCAGCTTTTGCTGCCACAGCAAAGGTGCCAGCGGGGAAAAGTGATGCTGCTTCTCACTGCCTCCTGGAACCCCTTCAAATGCCCCAGACAATTTGGCCCTCTCTGCTTTCCTGCGCACTCTATCCTCAAAAGCACCTTTTTTCACTTTCGCCGCTGTTTGGAGCAAAAAAGACAAACGTCCAGCTTTTGCTGCCACAGCAAAGGTGCCAGCGGGGAAAAGTGATGCTGCTTCTCACTGCCTCCTGGAACCCCTTCAAATGCCCCACACAATTTGGCCCTCTCTGCTTTCCTGAAAAGTCTATCCTCAAAAGCACCTTTTTTCACTTTCGGCGCCCTCCGGAGCAAAAAAGACAAACGTCCAGCTTTTGCTGCCACAGCAAAGGTGCCAGCGGGGAAAAGTGATGCTGCTTCTCACTGCCTCCTGGAACCCCTTCAAATGCCCCACACAATTTGGCCCTCTCTGCTTTCCTGCGCACTCTATCCTCAAAAGCACCTTTTTTCATTTTCGGCGCTGTTTGGAGCAAAAAAGACAAACGTCCAGCTTTTGCTGCCACAGCAAAGGTGCCAGCGGGGAAAAGTGATGCTGCTTCTCACTGCCTCCTGGAACCCCTTCAAATGCCCCAGACAATTTGGCCCTCTCTGCTTTCCTGCGCACTCTATCCTCAAAAGCACCTTTTTTCACTTTCGGCGCTGTTTGGAGCAAAAAAGACAAACGTCCAGCTTTTGCTGCCACAGCAAAGGTGCCAGCGGGGAAAAGTGATGCTGCTTCTCACTGCCTCCTGGAACCCCTTCAAATGCCCCAGACAATTTGGCCCTCTCTGCTTTCCTGCGCACTCTATCCTCAAAAGCACCTTTTTTCACTTTCGGCGCTGTTTGGAGCAAAAAAGACAAATGTCCAGCTTTTGCTGCCACAGCAAAGGTGCCAGCGGGGAAAAGTGATGCTGCTTCTCACTGCCTCCTGGAACCCCTTCAAATGCCCCAGACAATTTGGCCCTCTCTGCTTTCCTGAAAAGTCTATCCTCAAAAGCACCTTTTTTCACTTTCGGCGCTGTTTGGAGCAAAAAAGACAAACGTCCAGCTTTTGCTGCCACAGCAAAGGTGCCAGCGGGGAAAAGTGACGCTGCTTCTCACTGCCTCCTGGAACCCCTTCAAATGCCCCACACAATTTGGCCCTCTCTGCTTTCCTGAAAAGTCTATCCTCAAAAGCACCTTTTTTCACTTTCGGCGCTGTTTGGAGCAAAAAAGACAAACGTCCAGCTTTTGCTGCCACAGCAAAGGTGCCAGCGGGGAAAAGTGACGCTGCTTCTCACTGCCTCCTGGAACCCCTTCAAATGCCCCACACAATTTGGCCCTCTCTGCTTTCCTGCGCACTCTATCCTCAAAAGCACCTTTTTTCACTTTCGGCGCTGTTTGGAGCAAAAAAGACAAACGTCCAGCTTTTGCTGCCACAGCAAAGGTGCCAGCGGGGAAAAGTGATGCTGCTTCTCACTGCCTCCTGGAACCCCTTCAAATGCCCCACACAATTTGGCCCTCTGTGCTTTCCTGCGCACGCTATCCTCAAAAGAACCTTTTTTCACTTTCGGCGCTGTTTGGAGCAAAAAAGACAAACGTCCAGCTTTTGCTGCCACAGCAAAGGTGCCAGCGGGGAAAAGTGATGCTGCTTCTCACTGCCTCCTGGAACCCCTTCAAATGCCCCAGACAATTTGGCCCTCTCTGCTTTCCTGAAAAGTCTATCCTCAAAAGCACCTTTTTTCACTTTCGGCGCTGTTTGGAGCAAAAAAGACAAACGTCCAGCTTTTGCTGCCACAGCAAAGGTGCCAGCGGGGAAAAGTGATGCTGCTTCTCACTGCCTCCTGGAACCCCTTCAAATGCCCCACACAATTTGGCCCTCTCTGCTTTCCTGAAAAGTCTATCCTCAAAAGCACCTTTTTTCACTTTCGGCGCCCTCCGGAGCAAAAAAGACAAACGTCCAGCTTTTGCTGCCACAGCAAAGGTGCCAGCGGGGAAAAGTGATGCTGCTTCTCACTGCCTCCTGGAACCCCTTCAAATGCCCCACACAATTTGGCCCTCTCTGCTTTCCTGCGCACTCTATCCTCAAAAGCACCTTTTTTCATTTTCGGCGCTGTTTGGAGCAAAAAAGACAAACGTCCAGCTTTTGCTGCCACAGCAAAGGTGCCAGCGGGGAAAAGTGATGCTGCTTCTCACTGCCTCCTGGAACCCCTTCAAATGCCCCACACAATTTGGCCCTCTCTGCTTTCCTGAGGACTCTATCCTCAAAAGCACCTTTTTTCACTTTCGGCGCTGTTTGGAGCAAAAAAGACAAACGTCCAGCTTTTGCTGCCACAGCAAAGGTGCCAGCGGGGAAAAGTGATGCTGGTCCTCACTGCCTCCTGGAACCCCTTCAAATGCCCCAGACAATTTGGCCCTCTCTGCTTTCCTGAAAAGTCTATCCTCAAAAGCACCTTTTTTCACTTTCGGCGCTGTTTGGAGCAAAAAAGACAAACGTCCAGCTTTTGCTGCCACAGCAAAGGTGCCAGCGGGGAAAAGTGATGCTGCTTCTCACTGCCTCCTGGAACCCCTTCAAATGCCCCACACAATTTGGCCCTCTCTGCTTTCCTGCGCACTCTATCCTCAAAAGCACCTTTTTTCACTTTCGGCGCTGTTTGGAGCAAAAAAGACAAACGTCCAGCTTTTGCTGCCACAGCAAAGGTGCCAGCGGGGAAAAGTGATGCTGCTTCTCACTGCCTCCTGGAACCCCTTCAAATGCCCCACACAATTTGGCCCTCTCTGCTTTCCTGAAAAGTCTATCCTCAAAAGCACCTTTTTTCACTTTCGGCGCCCTCCGGAGCAAAAAAGACAAACGTCCAGCTTTTGCTGCCACAGCAAAGGTGCCAGCGGGGAAAAGTGATGCTGCTTCTCACTGCCTCCTGGAACCCCTTCAAATGCCCCACACAATTTGGCCCTCTCTGCTTTCCTGAAAAGTCTATCCTCAAAAGCACCTTTTTTCACTTTCGGCGCTGTTTGGAGCAAAAAAGACAAACGTCCAGCTTTTGCTGCCACAGCAAAGGTGCCAGCGGGGAAAAGTGATGCTGCTTCTCACTGCCTCCTGGAACCCCTTCAAATGCCCCACACAATTTGGCCCTCTCTGCTTTCCTGAAAAGTCTATCCTCAAAAGCACCTTTTTTCACTTTCGGCGCCCTCCGGAGCAAAAAAGACAAACGTCCAGCTTTTGCTGCCACAGCAAAGGTGCCAGCGGGGAAAAGTGATGCTGCTTCTCACTGCCTCCTGGAACCCCTTCAAATGCCCCACACAATTTGGCCCTCTCTGCTTTCCTGAGGACTCTATCCTCAAAAGCACCTTTTTTCACTTTCGGCGCTGTTTGGAGCAAAAAAGACAAACGTCCAGCTTTTGCTGCCACAGCAAAGGTGCCAGCGGGGAAAAGTGATGCTGCTTCTCACTGCCTCCTGGAACCCCTTCAAATGCCCCACACAATTTGGCCCTCTGTGCTTTCCTGCGCACGCTATCCTCAAAAGCACCTTTTTTCACTTTCGGCGCTGTTTGGAGCAAAAAAGACAAACGTCCTGCTTTTGCTGCCACAGCAAAGGTGCCAGCGGGGAAAAGTGATGCTGCTTCTCACTGCCTCCTGGAACCCCTTCAAATGCCCCACACAATTTGGCCCTCTCTGCTTTCCTGCGCACTCTATCCTCAAAAGCACCTTTTTTCACTTTCGGCGCTGTTTGGAGCAAAAAAGACAAACGTCCAGCTTTTGCTGCCACAGCAAAGGTGCCAGCGGGGAAAAGTGATGCTGCTTCTCACTGCCTCCTGGAACCCCTTCAAATGCCCCACACAATTTGGCCCTCTCTGCTTTCCTGAAAAGTCTATCCTCAAAAGCACCTTTTTTCACTTTCGGCGCCCTCCGGAGCAAAAAAGACAAACGTCCAGCTTTTGCTGCCACAGCAAAGGTGCCAGCGGGGAAAAGTGATGCTGCTTCTCACTGCCTCCTGGAACCCCTTCAAATGCCCCACACAATTTGGCCCTCTCTGCTTTCCTGCGCACTCTATCCTCAAAAGCACCTTTTGTCATTTTCGGCGCTGTTTGGAGCAAAAAAGACAAACGTCCAGCTTTTGCTGCCACAGCAAAGGTGCCAGCGGGGAAAAGTGATGCTGCTTCTCACTGCCTCCTGGAACCCCTTCAAATGCCCCACACAATTTGGCCCTCTCTGCTTTCCTGAGGACTCTATCCTCAAAAGCACCTTTTTTCACTTTCGGCGCTGTTTGGAGCAAAAAAGACAAACGTCCAGCTTTTGCTGCCACAGCAAAGGTGCCAGCGGGGAAAAGTGATGCTGGTCCTCACTGCCTCCTCGAACCCCTTCAAATGCCCCACACAATTTGGCCCTCTCTGCTTTCCTGAAAAGTCTATCCTCAAAAGCACCTTTTTTCGCTTTCGGCGCTGTTTGGAGCAAAAAAGACAAACGTCCAGCTTTTGCTGCCACAGCAAAGGTGCCAGCGGGGAAAAGTGATGCTGCTTCTCACTGCCTCCTGGAACCCCTTCAAATGCCCCAGACAATTTGGCCCTCTCTGCTTTCCTGCGCACTCTATCCTCAAAAGCACCTTTTTTCACTTTCGCCGCTGTTTGGAGCAAAAAAGACAAACGTCCAGCTTTTGCTGCCACAGCAAAGGTGCCAGCGGGGAAAAGTGATGCTGCTTCTCACTGCCTCCTGGAACCCCTTCAAATGCCCCACACAATTTGGCCCTCTCTGCTTTCCTGAAAAGTCTATCCTCAAAAGCACCTTTTTTCACTTTCGGCGCCCTCCGGAGCAAAAAAGACAAACGTCCAGCTTTTGCTGCCACAGCAAAGGTGCCAGCGGGGAAAAGTGATGCTGCTTCTCACTGCCTCCTGGAACCCCTTCAAATGCCCCACACAATTTGGCCCTCTCTGCTTTCCTGCGCACTCTATCCTCAAAAGCACCTTTTTTCATTTTCGGCGCTGTTTGGAGCAAAAAAGACAAACGTCCAGCTTTTGCTGCCACAGCAAAGGTGCCAGCGGGGAAAAGTGATGCTGGTCCTCACTGCCTCCTCGAACCCCTTCAAATGCCCCACACAATTTGGCCCTCTCTGCTTTCCTGAAAAGTCTATCCTCAAAAGCACCTTTTTTCACTTTCGGCGCTGTTTGGAGCAAAAAAGACAAACGTCCAGCTTTTGCTGCCACAGCAAAGGTGCCAGCGGGGAAAAGTGATGCTGCTTCTCACTGCCTCCTGGAACCCCTTCAAATGCCCCACACAATTTGGCCCTCTCTGCTTTCCTGAAAAGTCTATCCTCAAAAGCACCTTTTTTCACTTTCGGCGCCCTCCGGAGCAAAAAAGACAAACGTCCAGCTTTTGCTGCCACAGCAAAGGTGCCAGCGGGGAAAAGTGATGCTGCTTCTCACTGCCTCCTGGAACCCCTTCAAATGCCCCACACAATTTGGCCCTCTCTGCTTTCCTGAGGACTCTATCCTCAAAAGCACCTTTTTTCACTTTCGGCGCCCTCCAGAGCAAAAAAGACAAACGTCCAGCTTTTGCTGCCACAGCAAAGGTGCCAGCGGGGAAAAGTGATGCTGCTTCTCACTGCCTCCTGGAACCCCTTCAAATGCCCCACACAATTTGGCCCTCTGTGCTTTCCTGCGCACGCTATCCTCAAAAGCACCTTTTTTCACTTTCGGCGCTGTTTGGAGCAAAAAAGACAAACGTCCAGCTTTTGCTGCCACAGCAAAGGTGCCAGCGGGGAAAAGTGATGCTGCTTCTCACTGCCTCCTGGAACCCCTTCAAATGCCCCACACAATTTGGCCCTCTCTGCTTTCCTGCGCACTCTATCCTCAAAAGCACCTTTTTTCACTTTCGGCGCTGTTTGGAGCAAAAAAGACAAACGTCCAGCTTTTGCTGCCACAGCAAAGGTGCCAGCGGGGAAAAGTGATGCTGCTTCTCACTGCCTCCTGGAACCCCTTCAAATGCCCCACACAATTTGGCCCTCTCTGCTTTCCTGAAAAGTCTATCCTCAAAAGCACCTTTTTTCACTTTCGGCGCCCTCCGGAGCAAAAAGACAAACGTCCAGCTTTTGCTGCCACAGCAAGGTGCCAGCGGGGAAAAGTGATGCTGCTTCTCACTGCCTCCTGGAACCCCTTCAAATGCCCCAGACAATTTGGCCCTCTCTGCTTTCCTGCGCACTCTATCCTCAAAAGCACCTTTTTTCACTTTCGGCGCTGTTTGGAGCAAAAAGACAAATGTCCAGCTTTTGCTGCCACAGCAAAGGTGCCAGCGGGGAAAAAGTGATGCTGCTTCTCACTGCCTCCTGGAACCCCTTCAAATGCCCCACACAATTTGGCCCTCTCTGCTTTCCTGCGCACTCTATCCTCAAAAGCACCTTTTTTCATTTTCGGCGCTGTTTGGAGCAAAAAAGACAAACGTCCAGCTTTTGCTGCCACAGCAAAGGTGCCAGCGGGGAAAAGTGATGCTGCTTCTCACTGCCTCCTGGAACCCCTTCAAATGCCCCACACAATTTGGCCCTCTCTGCTTTCCTGAGGACTCTATCCTCAAAAGCACCTTTTTTCACTTTCGGCGCCCTCCGGAGCAAAAAAGACAAACGTCCAGCTTTTTGCTGCCACAGCAAAGGTGCCAGCGGGGAAAAGTGATGCTGGTCCTCACTGCCTCCTCGAACCCCTTCAAATGCCCCACACAATTTGGCCCTCTCTGCTTTCCTGAAAAAGTCTATCCTCAAAAGCACCTTTTTTCACTTTCGGCGCTGTTTGGAGCAAAAAAGACAAACGTCCAGCTTTTGCTGCCACAGCAAAGGTGCCAGCGGGGAAAAGTGATGCTGCTTCTCACTGCCTCCTGGAACCCCTTCAAATGCCCCACACAATTTGGCCCTCTCTGCTTTCCTGAGGACTCTATCCTCAAAAGCACCTTTTTTCACTTTCGGCGCTGTTTGGAGCAAAAAGACAAACGTCCAGCTTTTGCTGCCACAGCAAAGGTGCCAGCGGGGAAAAGTGATGCTGCTTCTCACTGCCTCCTGGAACCCCTTCAAATGCCCCACACAATTTGGCCCTCTCTGCTTTCCTGCGCACGCTATCCTCAAAAGCACCTTTTTTCACTTTCGGCGCTGTTTGGAGCAAAAAAGACAAACGTCCAGCTTTTGCTGCCACAGCAAAGGTGCCAGCGGGGAAAAAGTGATGCTGGTCCTCACTGCCTCCTGGAACCCTTCAAATGCCTCAGACAATTTGGCCCTCTCTGCTTTCCTGAAAAGTCTATCCTCAAAAGCACCTTTTTTTCACTTTCGGCGCTGTTTGGAGCAAAAAAGACAAACGTCCAGCTTTTGCTGCCACAGCAAAGGTGCCAGCGGGGAAAAGTGATGCTGCTTCTCACTGCCTCCTGGAACCCCTTCAAATGCCCCACACAATTTGGCCCTCTCTGCTTTCCTGAAAAGTCTATCCTCAAAGCACCTTTTTTCACTTTCGGCGCTGTTTGGAGCAAAAAAGACAAACGTCCAGCTTTTGCTGCCACAGCAAAGGTGCCAGCGGGAAAGTGATGCTGCTTCTCACTGCCTCCTGGAACCCCTTCAAATGCCCCACACAATTTGGCCCTCTCTGCTTTCCTGCGCACTCTATCCTCAAAAGCACCTTTTTTCACTTTCGGCGCTGTTTGGAGCAAAAAAGACAAACGTCCAGCTTTTGCTGCCACAGCAAAGGTGCCAGCGGGGAAAAGTGACGCTGCTTCTCACTGCCTCCTGGAACCCCTTCAAATGCCCCACACAATTTGGCCCTCTCTGCTTTCCTGAAAAGTCTATCCTCAAAAGCACCTTTTTTCACTTTCGGCGCTGTTTGGAGCAAAAAAGACAAACGTCCAGCTTTTGCTGCCACAGCAAAGGTGCCAGCGGGGAAAAGTGACGCTGCTTCTCACTGCCTCCTGGAACCCCTTCAAATGCCCACACAATTTGGCCCTCTCTGCTTTCCTGCGCACTCTATCCTCAAAAGCACCTTTTTTCATTTTCGGCGCTCTTTGGAGCAAAAAAGACAAACGTCCAGCTTTTGCTGCCACAGCAAAGGTGCTAGCGGGGAAAAGTGATGCTGCTTCTCACTGCCTCCTGGAACCCCTTCAAATGCCCCACACAATTTGGCCCTCTCTGCTTTCCTGAGGACTCTATCCTCAAAAGCACCTTTTTTCACTTTCGGCGTTGTTTGGAGCAAAAAAGACAAACGTCCCAGCTTTTGCTGCCACAGCAAAGGTGCCAGCGGGGAAAAGTGATGCTGCTTCTCACTGCCTCCCGGAACCCCTTCAAATGCCCCACACAATTTGGCCCTCTCTGCTTTCCTGCGCACTCTATCCTCAAAAGCACCTTTTTCACTTTCGGCGCCCTCCGGAGCAAAAAATAAACGTCCAGCTTTTGCTGCCACAGCAAAGGTGCCAGCGGGGAAAAGTGATGCTGCTTCTCACTGCCTCCTGGAACCCCTTCAAATGCCCCACACAATTTGGCCCTCTCTGCTTTCCTGAAAAGTCTATCCTCAAAAGCACCTTTTTTCACTTTCGGCGCTGTTTGGAGCAAAAAAGACAAACGTCCAGCTTTTGCTGCCACAGCAAAGGTGCCAGCGGGGAAAAGTGATGCTGCTTCTCACTGCCTCCTGGAACCCCTTCAAATGCCCCACACAATTTGGCCCTCTCTGCTTTCCTGAGGACTCTATCCTCAAAAGCACCTTTTTTCACTTTCGGCGCTGTTTGGAGCAAAAAAGACAAATGTCCAGCTTTTGCTGCCACAGCAAAGGTGCCAGCGGGGAAAAGTGATGCTGCTTCTCACTGCCTCCTGGAACCCCTTCAAATGCCCCACACAATTTGGCCCTCTCTGCTTTCCTGAAAAGTCTATCCTCAAAAGCACCTTTTTTCACTTTCGGCGCTGTTTGGAGCAAAAAAGACAAACGTCCAGCTTTTGCTGCCACAGCAAAGGTGCCAGCGGGGAAAAGTGACGCTGCTTCTCACTGCCTCCTGGAACCCCTTCAAATGCCCCACACAATTTGGCCCTCTCTGCTTTCCTGCGCACTCTATCCTCAAAAGCACCTTTTTTCACTTTCGGCGCTGTTTGGAGCAAAAAAGACAAACGTCCAGCTTTTGCTGCCACAGCAAAGGTGCCAGCGGGGAAAAGTGATGCTGCTTCTCACTGCCTCCTGGAACCCCTTCAAAATGCCCCACACAATTTGGCCCTCTCTGCTTTCCTGCGCACTCTATCCTCAAAGCACCTTTTTTCATTTCGGCGCTGTTTGGAGCAAAAAAGACAAACGTCCAGCTTTTGCTGCCACAGCAAAGGTGCCAGCGGGGAAAAGTGATGCTGCTTCTCACTGCCTCCTGGAACCCCTTCAAATGCCCCACACAATTTGGCCCTCTCTGCTTTCCTGAGGACTCTATCCTCAAAAGCACCTTTTTTCACTTTCGGCGCTGTTTGGAGCAAAAAAGACAAACGTCCAGCTTTTGCTGCCACAGCAAAGGTGCCAGCGGGGAAAAGTGATGCTGCTTCTCACTGCCTCCTGGAACCCCTTCAAATGCCCCACACAATTTGGCCCTCTCTGCTTTCCTGAAAAGTCTATCCTCAAAGCACCTTTTTTCACTTTCGGCGCTGTTTGGAGCAAAAAAGACAAACGTCCAGCTTTTGCTGCCACAGCAAAGGTGCCAGCGGGGAAAAGTGATGCTGCTTCTCACTGCCTCCTGGAACCCCTTCAAATGCCCCACACAATTTGGCCCTCTCTGCTTTCCTGAAAAGTCTATCCTCAAAGCACCTTTTTTCACTTTCGGCGCTGTTTGGAGCAAAAAAGACAAACGTCCAGCTTTTGCTGCCACTGCAAAGGTGCCAGCGGGGAAAAGTGATGCTGCTTCTCACTGCCTCCTGGAACCCCTTCAAATGCCCCACACAATTTGGCCCTCTGTGCTTTCCTGCGCACGCTATCCTCAAAAGCACCTTTTTCACTTTCGGCGCTGTTTGGAGCAAAAAAGACAAACGTCCAGCTTTTGCTGCCACAGCAAAAGGTGCCAGCGGGGAAAAGTGATGCTGCTTCTCACTGCCTCCTGGAACCCCTTCAAATGCCCCACACAATTTGGCCCTCTCTGCTTTCCTGAAAAGTCTATCCTCAAAAGCACCTTTTTTCACTTTCGGCGCCCTCCGGAGCAAAAAAGACAAACGTCCAGCTTTTGCTGCCACAGCAAAGGTGCCAGCGGGGAAAAGTGATGCTGCTTCTCACTGCCTCCTGGAACCCCTTCAAATGCCCCAGACAATTTGGCCCTCTCTGCTTTCCTGCGCACTCTATCCTCAAAAGCACCTTTTTCACTTTCGGCGCTGTTTGGAGCAAAAAAGACAAATGTCCAGCTTTTGCTGCCACAGCAAAGGTGCCAGCGGGGAAAAGTGATGCTGCTTCTCACTGCCTCCTGGAACCCCTTCAAATGCCCCAGACAATTTGGCCCTCTCTGCTTTCCTGAAAAGTCTATCCTCAAAAGCACCTTTTTCACTTTCGGCGCTGTTTGAGGCAAAAAAGCCAAACGTCCAGCTTTTGCTGCCACAGCAAAGGTGCCAGCGGGGAAAAGTGACGCTGCTTCTCACTGCCTCCCTGGAACCCCTTCAAATGCCCCACACAATTTGGCCCTCTCTGCTTTCCTGCGCACTCTATCCTCAAAAGCACCTTTTTTTCACTTTCGGCGCTGTTTGGAGCAAAAAAGACAAACGTCCAGCTTTTGCTGCCACAGCAAAGGTGCCAGCGGGGAAAAGTGATGCTGCTTCTCACTGCCTCCTGGAACCCCTTCAAATGCCCCACACAATTTGGCCCTCTGTGCTTTCCTGCGCACTCTATCCTCAAAAGCACCTTTTTTCATTTTCGGCGCTGTTTGGAGCAAAAAAGACAAACGTCCAGCTTTTGCTGCCACAGCAAAGGTGCCAGCGGGGAAAAGTGATGCTGCTTCTCACTGCCTCCTGGAACCCCTTCAAATGCCCCAGACAATTTGGCCCTCTCTGCTTTCCTGCGCACTCTATCCTCAAAAGCACCTTTTTTCACTTTCGGCGCTGTTTGGAGCAAAAAAGACAAATGTCCAGCTTTTGCTGCCACAGCAAAGGTGCCAGCGGGGAAAAGTGATGCTGCTTCTCACTGCCTCCTGGAACCCCTTCAAATGCCCCACACAATTTGGCCCTCTCTGCTTTCCTGAAAAGTCTATCCTCAAAAGCACCTTTTTTCACTTTCGGCGCTGTTTGAGGCAAAAAAGACAAACGTCCAGCTTTTGCTGCCACAGCAAAGGTGCCAGCGGGGAAAAGTGATGCTGCTTCTCACTGCCTCCTGGAACCCCTTCAAATGCCCCACACAATTTGGCCCTCTCTGCTTTCCTGAAAAGTCTATCCTCAAAAGCACCTTTTTTCACTTTCGGCGCCCTCCGGAGCAAAAAAGACAAACGTCCAGCTTTTGCTGCCACAGCAAAGGTGCCAGCGGGGAAAAGTGATGCTGCTTCTCACTGCCTCCTGGAACCCCTTCAAATGCCCCAGACAATTTGGCCCTCTCTGCTTTCCTGCGCACTCTATCCTCAAAAGCACCTTTTTTCACTTTCGGCGCTGTTTGGAGCAAAAAAGACAAATGTCCAGCTTTTGCTGCCACAGCAAAGGTGCCAGCGGGGAAAAGTGATGCTGCTTCTCACTGCCTCCTGGAACCCCTTCAAATGCCCCAGACAATTTGGCCCTCTCTGCTTTCCTGAAAAGTCTATCCTCAAAAGCACCTTTTTTCACTTTCGGCGCTGTTTGAGGCAAAAAAGACAAACGTCCAGCTTTTGCTGCCACAGCAAAGGTGCCAGCGGGGAAAAGTGACGCTGCTTCTCACTGCCTCCTGGAACCCCTTCAAATGCCCCACACAATTTGGCCCTCTCTGCTTTCCTGCGCACTCTATCCTCAAAAGCACCTTTTTTCACTTTCGGCGCTGTTTGGAGCAAAAAAGACAAACGTCCAGCTTTTGCTGCCACAGCAAAGGTGCCAGCGGGGAAAAGTGATGCTGCTTCTCACTGCCTCCTGGAACCCCTTCAAATGCCCCACACAATTTGGCCCTCTGTGCTTTCCTGCGCACTCTATCCTCAAAAGCACCTTTTTTCATTTTCGGCGCTGTTTGGAGCAAAAAAGACAAACGTCCAGCTTTTGCTGCCACAGCAAAGGTGCCAGCGGGGAAAAGTGATGCTGCTTCTCACTGCCTCCTGGAACCCCTTCAAATGCCCCAGACAATTTGGCCCTCTCTGCTTTCCTGCGCACTCTATCCTCAAAAGCACCTTTTTTCACTTTCGGCGCTGTTTGGAGCAAAAAAGACAAATGTCCAGCTTTTGCTGCCACAGCAAAGGTGCCAGCGGGGAAAAGTGATGCTGCTTCTCACTGCCTCCTGGAACCCCTTCAAATGCCCCACACAATTTGGCCCTCTCTGCTTTCCTGAAAAGTCTATCCTCAAAAGCACCTTTTTTCACTTTCGGCGCTGTTTGGAGCAAAAAAGACAAACGTCCAGCTTTTGCTGCCACAGCAAAGGTGCCAGCGGGGAAAAGTGACGCTGCTTCTCACTGCCTCCTGGAACCCCTTCAAATGCCCCACACAATTTGGCCCTCTCTGCTTTCCTGCGCACTCTATCCTCAAAAGCACCTTTTTTCACTTTCGGCGCTGTTTGGAGCAAAAAAGACAAACGTCCAGCTTTTGCTGCCACAGCAAAGGTGCCAGCGGGGAAAAGTGATGCTGCTTCTCACTGCCTCCTGGAACCCCTTCAAATGCCCCACACAATTTGGCCCTCTCTGCTTTCCTGCGCACTCTATCCTCAAAAGCACCTTTTTTCACTTTCGGCGCTGTTTGGAGCAAAAAAGACAAACGTCCAGCTTTTGCTGCCACAGCAAAGGTGCCAGCGGGGAAAAGTGATGCTGCTTCTCACTGCCTCCTGGAACCCCTTCAAATGCCCCACACAATTTGGCCCTCTCTGCTTTCCTGAGGACTCTATCCTCAAAAGCACCTTTTTTCACTTTCGGCGCTGTTTGGAGCAAAAAAGACAAACGTCCAGCTTTTGCTGCCACAGCAAAGGTGCCAGCGGGGAAAAGTGATGCTGCTTCTCACTGCCTCCTGGAACCCCTTCAAATGCCCCACACAATTTGGCCCTCTCTGCTTTCCTGCGCACGCTATCCTCAAAAGCACCTTTTTTCACTTTCGGCGCTGTTTGGAGCAAAAAAGACAAACGTCCAGCTTTTGCTGCCACAGCAAAGGTGCCAGCGGGGAAAAGTGATGCTGGTCCTCACTGCCTCCTGGAACCCCTTCAAATGCCTCAGACAATTTGGCCCTCTCTGCTTTCCTGAAAAGTCTGTCCTCAAAAGCACCTTTTTTCACTTTCGGCGCTGTTTGGAGCAAAAAAGACAAACGTCCAGCTTTTGCTGCCACAGCAAAGGTGCCAGCGGGGAAAAGTGATGCTGCTTCTCACTGCCTCCTGGAACCCCTTCAAATGCCCCACACAATTTGGCCCTCTCTGCTTTCCTGCGCACTCTATCCTCAAAAGCACCTTTTGTCATTTTCGGCGCTGTTTGGAGCAAAAAAGACAAACGTCCAGCTTTTGCTGCCACAGCAAAGGTGCCAGCGGGGAAAAGTGATGCTGCTTCTCACTGCCTCCTGGAACCCCTTCAAATGCCCCACACAATTTGGCCCTCTCTGCTTTCCTGAGGACTCTATCCTCAAAAGCACCTTTTTTCACTTTCGGCGCTGTTTGGAGCAAAAAAGACAAACGTCCAGCTTTTGCTGCCACAGCAAAGGTGCCAGCGGGGAAAAGTGATGCTGCTTCTCACTGCCTCCTGGAACCCCTTCAAATGCCCCACACAATTTGGCCCTCTCTGCTTTCCTGAAAAGTCTATCCTCAAAAGCACCTTTTTTCACTTTCGGCGCTGTTTGGAGCAAAAAAGACAAACGTCCAGCTTTTGCTGCCACAGCAAAGGTGCCAGCGGGGAAAAGTGATGCTGCTTCTCACTGCCTCCTGGAACCCCTTCAAATGCCCCACACAATTTGGCCCTCTCTGCTTTCCTGCGCACTCTATCCTCAAAAGCACCTTTTTTCACTTTCGGCGCTGTTTGGAGCAAAAAAGACAAACGTCCAGCTTTTGCTGCCACAGCAAAGGTGCCAGCGGGGAAAAGTGATGCTGCTTCTCACTGCCTCCTGGAACCCCTTCAAATGCCCCACACAATTTGGCCCTCTCTGCTTTCCTGCGCACTCTATCCTCAAAAGCACCTTTTGTCATTTTCGGCGCTGTTTGGAGCAAAAAAGACAAACGTCCAGCTTTTGCTGCCACAGGAAAGGTGCCAGCGGGGAAAAGTGATGCTGCTTCTCACTGCCTCCTGGAACCCCTTCAAATGCCCCACACAATTTGGCCCTCTCTGCTTTCCTGAGGACTCTATCCTCAAAAGCACCTTTTTTCACTTTCGGCGCTGTTTGGAGCAAAAAAGACAAACGTCCAGCTTTTGCTGCCACAGCAAAGGTGCCAGCGGGGAAAAGTGATGCTGCTTCTCACTGCCTCCTGGAACCCCTTCAAATGCCCCACACAATTTGGCCCTCTCTGCTTTCCTGCGCACGCTATCCTCAAAAGCACCTTTTTTCACTTTCGGCGCTGTTTGGAGCAAAAAAGACAAACGTCCAGCTTTTGCTGCCACAGCAAAGGTGCCAGCGGGGAAAAGTGATGCTGGTCCTCACTGCCTCCTGGAACCCCTTCAAATGCCTCAGACAATTTGGCCCTCTCTGCTTTCCTGAAAAGTCTATCCTCAAAAGCACCTTTTTTCACTTTCGGCGCTGTTTGGAGCAAAAAAGACAAACGTCCAGCTTTTGCTGCCACAGCAAAGGTGCCAGCGGGGAAAAGTGATGCTGCTTCTCACTGCCTCCTGGAACCCCTTCAAATGCCCCACACAATTTGGCCCTCTCTGCTTTCCTGCGCACTCTATCCTCAAAAGCACCTTTTGTCATTTTCGGCGCTGTTTGGAGCAAAAAAGACAAACGTCCAGCTTTTGCTGCCACAGCAAAGGTGCCAGCGGGGAAAAGTGATGCTGCTTCTCACTGCCTCCTGGAACCCCTTCAAATGCCCCACACAATTTGGCCCTCTCTGCTTTCCTGAGGACTCTATCCTCAAAAGCACCTTTTTTCACTTTCGGCGCTGTTTGGAGCAAAAAAGACAAACGTCCAGCTTTTGCTGCCACAGCAAAGGTGCCAGCGGGGAAAAGTGATGCTGCTTCTCACTGCCTCCTGGAACCCCTTCAAATGCCCCACACAATTTGGCCCTCTCTGCTTTCCTGAAAAGTCTATCCTCAAAAGCACCTTTTTTCACTTTCGGCGCTGTTTGGAGCAAAAAAGACAAACGTCCAGCTTTTGCTGCCACAGCAAAGGTGCCAGCGGGGAAAAGTGATGCTGGTCCTCACTGCCTCCTGGAACCCCTTCAAATGCCCCAGACAATTTGGCCCTCTCTGCTTTCCTGAAAAGTCTATCCTCAAAAGCACCTTTTTTCACTTTCGGCGCTGTTTGGAGCAAAAAAGACAAACGTCCAGCTTTTGCTGCCACAGCAAAGGTGCCAGCGGGGAAAAGTGATGCTGGTCCTCACTGCCTCCTGGAACCCCTTCAAATGCCCCACACAATTTGGCCCTCTCTGCTTTCCTGAGGACTCTATCCTCAAAAGCACCTTTTTTCACTTTCGGCGCCCTCCGGAGCAAAAAAGACAAACGTCCAGCTTTTGCTGCCACAGCAAAGGTGCCAGCGGGGAAAAGTGATGCTGGTCCTCACTGCCTCCTGGAACCCCTTCAAATGCCCCACACAATTTGGCCCTCTCTGCTTTCCTGAAAAGTCTATCCTCAAAAGCACCTTTTTTCACTTTCGGCGCTGTTTGGAGCAAAAAAGACAAACGTCCAGCTTTTGCTGCCACAGCAAAGGTGCCAGCGGGGAAAAGTGATGCTGCTTCTCACTGCCTCCTGGAACCCCTTCAAATGCCCCACACAATTTGGCCCTCTCTGCTTTCCTGCGCACTCTATCCTCAAAAGCACCTTTTTTCATTTTCGGCGCTGTTTGGAGCAAAAAAGACAAACGTCCAGCTTTTGCTGCCACAGGAAAGGTGCCAGCGGGGAAAAGTGATGCTGCTTCTCACTGCCTCCTGGAACCCCTTCAAATGCCCCACACAATTTGGCCCTCTCTGCTTTCCTGAGGACTCTATCCTCAAAAGCACCTTTTTTCACTTTCGGCGCTGTTTGGAGCAAAAAAGACAAACGTCCAGCTTTTGCTGCCACAGCAAAGGTGCCAGCAGGGAAAAGTGATGCTGCTTCTCACTGCCTCCTGGAACCCCTTCAAATGCCCCACACAATTTGGCCCTCTCTGCTTTCCTGCGCACGCTATCCTCAAAAGCACCTTTTTTCACTTTCGGCGCCCTCCGGAGCAAAAAAGACAAACGTCCAGCTTTTGCTGCCACAGCAAAGGTGCCAGCGGGGAAAAGTGATGCTGCTTCTCACTGCCTCCTGGAACCCCTTCAAATGCCCCAGACAATTTGGCCCTCTCTGCTTTCCTGCGCACGCTATCCTCAAAAGCACCTTTTTTTGACTTTCGGCGCTGTTTGGAGCAAAAAAGACAAACGTCCAGCTTTTGCTGCCACAGCAAAGGTGCCAGCGGGGAAAAGTGATGCTGGTCCTCACTGCCTCCTGGAACCCCTTCAAATGCCCCAGACAATTGGCCCTCTCTGCTTTCCTGAAAAGTCTATCCTCAAAAGCACCTTTTTTCACTTTCGGCGCTGTTTGGAGCAAAAAAGACAAACGTCCAGCTTTTGCTGCCACAGCAAAGGTGCCAGCGGGGAAAAGTGATGCTGCTTCTCACTGCCTCCTGGAACCCCTTCAAATGCCCCACACAATTTGGCCCTCTCTGCTTTCCTGCGCACTCTATGCTCAAAAGCACCTTTTTTCATTTTCGGCGCTGTTTGGAGCAAAAAAGACAAACGTCCAGCTTTTGCTGCCACAGGAAAGGTGCCAGCGGGGAAAAGTGATGCTGGTCCTCACTGCCTCCTGGAACCCCTTCAAATGCCCCACACAATTTGGCCCTCTCTGCTTTCCTGCGCACTCTATCCTCAAAAGCACCTTTTTTCACTTTCGGCGCTGTTTGGAGCAAAAAAGACAAACGTCCAGCTTTTGCTGCCACAGCAAAGGTGCCAGCGGGGAAAAGTGATGCTGCTTCTCACTGCCTCCTGGAACCCCTTCAAATGCCCCACACAATTTGGCCCTCTCTGCTTTCCTGCGCACTCTATCCTCAAAAGCACCTTTTTTCACTTTCGGCGCTGTTTGGAGCAAAAAAGACAAACGTCCAGCTTTTGCTGCCACAGCAAAGGTGCCAGCGGGGAAAAGTGATGCTGCTTCTCACTGCCTCCTGGAACCCCTTCAAATGCCCCACACAATTTGGCCCTCTCTGCTTTCCTGCGCACGCTATCCTCAAAAGCACCTTTTTTCACTTTCGGCGCTGTTTGGAGCAAAAAAGACAAACGTCCAGCTTTTGCTGCCACAGCAAAGGTGCCAGCGGGGAAAAGTGATGCTGGTCCTCACTGCCTCCTGGAACCCCTTCAAATGCCCCAGACAATTTGGCCCTCTCTGCTTTCCTGAAAAGTCTATCCTCAAAAGCACCTTTTTTCACTTTCGGCGCTGTTTGGAGCAAAAAAGACAAACGTCCAGCTTTTGCTGCCACAGCAAAGGTGCCAGCGGGGAAAAGTGATGCTGCTTCTCACTGCCTCCTGGAACCCCTTCAAATGCCCCAGACAATTTGGCCCTCTCTGCTTTCCTGAAAAGTCTATCCTCAAAAGCACCTTTTTTCACTTTCGGCGCTGTTTGGAGCAAAAAAGACAAACGTCCAGCTTTTGCTGCCACAGCAAAGGTGCCAGCGGGGAAAAGTGATGCTGCTTCTCACTGCCTCCTGGAACCCCTTCAAATGCCCCACACAATTTGGCCCTCTCTGCTTTCCTGAAAAGTCTATCCTCAAAAGCACCTTTTTTCACTTTCGGCGCTGTTTGGAGCAAAAAAGACAAACGTCCAGCTTTTGCTGCCACAGCAGAGGTGCCAGCGGGGAAAAGTGATGCTGGTCCTCACTGCCTCCTGGAACCCCTTCAAATGCCCCACACAATTTGGCCCTCTCTGCTTTCCTGCGCACGCTATCCTCAAAAGCACCTTTTTTCACTTTCGGCGCCCTCCGGAGCAAAAAAGACAAACGTCCAGCTTTTGCTGCCACAGCAAAGGTGCCAGCGGGGAAAAGTGATGCTGCTTCTCACTGCCTCCTGGAACCCCTTCAAATGCCCCACACAATTTGGCCCTCTCTGCTTTCCTGAAAAGTCTATCCTCAAAAGCACCTTTTTTCACTTTCGGCGCTGTTTGGAGCAAAAAAGACAAACGTCCAGCTTTTGCTGCCACAGCAAAGGTGCCAGCGGGGAAAAGTGATGCTGCTTCTCACTGCCTCCTGGAACCCCCTCAAATGCCCCACACAATTTGGCCCTCTCTGCTTTCCTGCGCACTCTATCCTCAAAAGCACCTTTTTTCACTTTCGGCGCTGTTTGGAGCAAAAAAGACAAACGTCCAGCTTTTGCTGCCACAGCAAAGGTGCCAGCGGGGAAAAGTGATGCTGCTTCTCACTGCCTCCTGGAACCCCTTCAAATGCCCCACACAATTTGGCCCTCTCTGCTTTCCTGAGGACTCTATCCTCAAAAGCACCTTTTTTCACTTTCGGCGCCCTCCGGAGCAAAAAAGACAAACGTCCAGCTTTTGCTGCCACAGCAAAGGTGCCAGCGGGGAAAAGTGATGCTGCTTCTCACTGCCTCCTGGAACCCCTTCAAATGCCCCACACAATTTGGCCCTCTCTGCTTTCCTGAAAAGTCTATCCTCAAAAGCACCTTTTTTCACTTTCGGCGCTGTTTGGAGCAAAAAAGACAAACGTCCAGCTTTTGCTGCCACAGCAAAGGTGCCAGCGGGGAAAAGTGATGCTGCTTCTCACTGCCTCCTGGAACCCCTTCAAATGCCCCACACAATTTGGCCCTCTCTGCTTTCCTGCGCACGCTATCCTCAAAAGCACCTTTTTTCACTTTCGGCGCTGTTTGGAGCAAAAAAGACAAACGTCCAGCTTTTGCTGCCACAGCAAAGGTGCCAGCGGGGAAAAGTGATGCTGCTTCTCACTGCCTCCTGGAACCCCTTCAAATGCCCCACACAATTTGGCCCTCTCTGCTTTCCTGAGGACTCTATCCTCAAAAGCACCTTTTTTCACTTTCGGCGCCCTCCGGAGCAAAAAAGACAAACGTCCAGCTTTTGCTGCCACAGCAGAGGTGCCAGCGGGGAAAAGTGATGCTGCTTCTCACTGCCTCCTGGAACCCCTTCAAATGCCCCAGACAATTTGGCCCTCTCTGCTTTCCTGAAAAGTCTATCCTCAAAAGCACCTTTTTTCACTTTCGGCGCTGTTTGGAGCAAAAAAGACAAACGTCCAGCTTTTGCTGCCACAGCAAAGGTGCCAGCGGGGAAAAGTGATGCTGCTTCTCACTGCCTCCTGGAACCCCTTCAAATGCCCCACACAATTTGGCCCTCTCTGCTTTCCTGAAAAGTCTATCCTCAAAAGCACCTTTTTTCACTTTCGGCGCTGTTTGGAGCAAAAAAGACAAACGTCCAGCTTTTGCTGCCACAGCAAAGGTGCCAGCGGGGAAAAGTGATGCTGCTTCTCACTGCCTCCTGGAACCCCTTCAAATGCCCCACACAATTTGGCCCTCTCTGCTTTCCTGAGGACTCTATCCTCAAAAGCACCTTTTTTCACTTTCGGCGCCCTCCGGAGCAAAAAAGACAAACGTCCAGCTTTTGCTGCCACAGCAAAGGTGCCAGCGGGGAAAAGTGATGCTGGTCCTCACTGCCTCCTGGAACCCCTTCAAATGCCCCACACAATTTGGCCCTCTCTGCTTTCCTGCGCACTCTATCCTCAAAAGCACCTTTTTTCACTTTCGGCGCTGTTTGGAGCAAAAAAGACAAACGTCCAGCTTTTGCTGCCACAGCAAAGGTGCCAGCGGGGAAAAGTGATGCTGCTTCTCACTGCCTCCTGGAACCCCTTCAAATGCCCCACACAATTTGGCCCTCTCTGCTTTCCTGCGCACTCTATCCTCAAAAGCACCTTTTTTCATTTTCGGCGCTGTTTGGAGCAAAAAAGACAAACGTCCAGCTTTTGCTGCCACAGGAAAGGTGCCAGCGGGGAAAAGTGATGCTGCTTCTCACTGCCTCCTGGAACCCCTTCAAATGCCCCACACAATTTGGCCCTCTCTGCTTTCCTGAGGACTCTATCCTCAAAAGCACCTTTTTTCACTTTCGGCGCTGTTTGGAGCAAAAAAGACAAACGTCCAGCTTTTGCTGCCACAGCAAAGGTGCCAGCAGGGAAAAGTGATGCTGCTTCTCACTGCCTCCTGGAACCCCTTCAAATGCCCCAGACAATTTGGCCCTCTCTGCTTTCCTGCGCACGCTATCCTCAAAAGCACCTTTTTTGACTTTCGGCGCTGTTTGGAGCAAAAAAGACAAACGTCCAGCTTTTGCTGCCACAGCAAAGGTGCCAGCGGGGAAAAGTGATGCTGGTCCTCACTGCCTCCTGGAACCCCTTCAAATGCCCCAGACAATTTGGCCCTCTCTGCTTTCCTGAAAAGTCTATCCTCAAAAGCACCTTTTTTCACTTTCGGCGCTGTTTGGAGCAAAAAAGACAAACGTCCAGCTTTTGCTGCCACAGCAAAGGTGCCAGCGGGGAAAAGTGATGCTGCTTCTCACTGCCTCCTGGAACCCCTTCAAATGCCCCACACAATTTGGCCCTCTCTGCTTTCCTGCGCACTCTATGCTCAAAAGCACCTTTTTTCATTTTCGGCGCTGTTTGGAGCAAAAAAGACAAACGTCCAGCTTTTGCTGCCACAGGAAAGGTGCCAGCGGGGAAAAGTGATGCTGGTCCTCACTGCCTCCTGGAACCCCTTCAAATGCCCCACACAATTTGGCCCTCTCTGCTTTCCTGCGCACTCTATCCTCAAAAGCACCTTTTTTCACTTTCGGCGCTGTTTGGAGCAAAAAAGACAAACGTCCAGCTTTTGCTGCCACAGCAAAGGTGCCAGCGGGGAAAAGTGATGCTGCTTCTCACTGCCTCCTGGAACCCCTTCAAATGCCCCACACAATTTGGCCCTCTCTGCTTTCCTGCGCACTCTATCCTCAAAAGCACCTTTTTTCACTTTCGGCGCTGTTTGGAGCAAAAAAGACAAACGTCCAGCTTTTGCTGCCACAGCAAAGGTGCCAGCGGGGAAAAGTGATGCTGCTTCTCACTGCCTCCTGGAACCCCTTCAAATGCCCCACACAATTTGGCCCTCTCTGCTTTCCTGCGCACGCTATCCTCAAAAGCACCTTTTTTCACTTTCGGCGCTGTTTGGAGCAAAAAAGACAAACGTCCAGCTTTTGCTGCCACAGCAAAGGTGCCAGCGGGGAAAAGTGATGCTGGTCCTCACTGCCTCCTGGAACCCCTTCAAATGCCCCAGACAATTTGGCCCTCTCTGCTTTCCTGAAAAGTCTATCCTCAAAAGCACCTTTTTTCACTTTCGGCGCTGTTTGGAGCAAAAAAGACAAACGTCCAGCTTTTGCTGCCACAGCAAAGGTGCCAGCGGGGAAAAGTGATGCTGCTTCTCACTGCCTCCTGGAACCCCTTCAAATGCCCCAGACAATTTGGCCCTCTCTGCTTTCCTGAAAAGTCTATCCTCAAAAGCACCTTTTTTCACTTTCGGCGCTGTTTGGAGCAAAAAAGACAAACGTCCAGCTTTTGCTGCCACAGCAAAGGTGCCAGCGGGGAAAAGTGATGCTGCTTCTCACTGCCTCCTGGAACCCCTTCAAATGCCCCACACAATTTGGCCCTCTCTGCTTTCCTGAAAAGTCTATCCTCAAAAGCACCTTTTTTCACTTTCGGCGCTGTTTGGAGCAAAAAAGACAAACGTCCAGCTTTTGCTGCCACAGCAGAGGTGCCAGCGGGGAAAAGTGATGCTGGTCCTCACTGCCTCCTGGAACCCCTTCAAATGCCCCACACAATTTGGCCCTCTCTGCTTTCCTGCGCACGCTATCCTCAAAAGCACCTTTTTTCACTTTCGGCGCCCTCCGGAGCAAAAAATAAACGTCCAGCTTTTGCTGCCACAGCAAAGGTGCCAGCGGGGAAAAGTGATGCTGCTTCTCACTGCCTCCTGGAACCCCTTCAAATGCCCCACACAATTTGGCCCTCTCTGCTTTCCTGAAAAGTCTATCCTCAAAAGCACCTTTTTTCACTTTCGGCGCTGTTTGGAGCAAAAAAGACAAACGTCCAGCTTTTGCTGCCACAGCAAAGGTGCCAGCGGGGAAAAGTGATGCTGCTTCTCACTGCCTCCTGGAACCCCCTCAAATGCCCCACACAATTTGGCCCTCTCTGCTTTCCTGCGCACTCTATCCTCAAAAGCACCTTTTTTCACTTTCGGCGCTGTTTGGAGCAAAAAAGACAAACGTCCAGCTTTTGCTGCCACAGCAAAGGTGCCAGCGGGGAAAAGTGATGCTGCTTCTCACTGCCTCCTGGAACCCCTTCAAATGCCCCACACAATTTGGCCCTCTCTGCTTTCCTGAGGACTCTATCCTCAAAAGCACCTTTTTTCACTTTCGGCGCCCTCCGGAGCAAAAAAGACAAACGTCCAGCTTTTGCTGCCACAGCAAAGGTGCCAGCGGGGAAAAGTGATGCTGCTTCTCACTGCCTCCTGGAACCCCTTCAAATGCCCCAGACAATTTGGCCCTCTCTGCTTTCCTGAAAAGTCTATCCTCAAAAGCACCTTTTTTCACTTTCGGCGCTGTTTGGAGCAAAAAAGACAAACGTCCAGCTTTTGCTGCCACAGCAAAGGTGCCAGCGGGGAAAAGTGATGCTGCTTCTCACTGCCTCCTGGAACCCCTTCAAATGCCCCACACAATTTGGCCCTCTCTGCTTTCCTGCGCACGCTATCCTCAAAAGCACCTTTTTTCACTTTCGGCGCTGTTTGGAGCAAAAAAGACAAACGTCCAGCTTTTGCTGCCACAGCAAAGGTGCCAGCGGGGAAAAGTGATGCTGCTTCTCACTGCCTCCTGGAACCCCTTCAAATGCCCCACACAATTTGGCCCTCTCTGCTTTCCTGAGGACTCTATCCTCAAAAGCACCTTTTTTCACTTTCGGCGCCCTCCGGAGCAAAAAAGACAAACGTCCAGCTTTTGCTGCCACAGCAGAGGTGCCAGCGGGGAAAAGTGATGCTGCTTCTCACTGCCTCCTGGAACCCCTTCAAATGCCCCAGACAATTTGGCCCTCTCTGCTTTCCTGAAAAGTCTATCCTCAAAAGCACCTTTTTTCACTTTCGGCGCTGTTTGGAGCAAAAAAGACAAACGTCCAGCTTTTGCTGCCACAGCAAAGGTGCCAGCGGGGAAAAGTGATGCTGCTTCTCACTGCCTCCTGGAACCCCTTCAAATGCCCCACACAATTTGGCCCTCTCTGCTTTCCTGAAAAGTCTATCCTCAAAAGCACCTTTTTTCACTTTCGGCGCTGTTTGGAGCAAAAAAGACAAACGTCCAGCTTTTGCTGCCACAGCAAAGGTGCCAGCGGGGAAAAGTGATGCTGCTTCTCACTGCCTCCTGGAACCCCTTCAAATGCCCCACACAATTTGGCCCTCTCTGCTTTCCTGAGGACTCTAGCCTCAAAAGCACCTTTTTTCACTTTCGGCGCTGTTTGGAGCAAAAAAGACAAACGTCCAGCTTTTGCTGCCACAGCAAAGGTGCCAGCGGGGAAAAGTGATGCTGCTTCTCACTGCCTCCTGGAACCCCTTCAAATGCCCCACACAATTTGGCCCTCTCTGCTTTCCTGAAAAGTCTATCCTCAAAAGCACCTTTTTTCACTTTCGGCGCTGTTTGGAGCAAAAAAGACAAACGTCCAGCTTTTGCTGCCACAGCAAAGGTGCCAGCGGGGAAAAGTGATGCTGCTTCTCACTGCCTCCTGGAACCCCTTCAAATGCCCCACACAATTTGGCCCTCTCTGCTTTCCTGAAAAGTCTATCCTCAAAAGCACCTTTTTTCACTTTCGGCGCTGTTTGGAGCAAAAAAGACAAACGTCCAGCTTTTGCTGCCACAGCAAAGGTGCCAGCGGGGAAAAGTGATGCTGCTTCTCACTGCCTCCTGGAACCCCTTCAAATGCCCCAGACAATTTGGCCCTCTCTGCTTTCCTGCGCACGCTATCCTCAAAAGCACCTTTTTTCACTTTCGGCGCTGTTTGGAGCAAAAAAGACAAACGTCCAGCTTTTGCTGCCACAGCAAAGGTGCCAGCGGGGAAAAGTGATGCTGCTTCTCACTGCCTCCTGGAACCCCTTCAAATGCCCCACACAATTTGGCCCTCTCTGCTTTCCTGCGCACTCTATCCTCAAAAGCACCTTTTTTCACTTTCGGCGCTGTTTGGAGCAAAAAAGACAAACGTCCAGCTTTTGCTGCCACAGCAAAGGTGCCAGCGGGGAAAAGTGATGCTGCTTCTCACTGCCTCCTGGAACCCCTTCAAATGCCCCACACAATTTGGCCCTCTCTGCTTTCCTGCGCACGCTATCCTCAAAAGCACCTTTTTTCACTTTCGGCGCTGTTTGGAGCAAAAAAGACAAACGTCCAGCTTTTGCTGCCACAGCAAAGGTGCCAGCGGGGAAAAGTGATGCTGCTTCTCACTGCCTCCTGGAACCCCTTCAAATGCCCCACACAATTTGGCCCTCTCTGCTTTCCTGAAAAGTCTATCCTCAAAAGCACCTTTTTTCACTTTCGGCGCTGTTTGGAGCAAAAAAGACAAACGTCCAGCTTTTGCTGCCACAGCAAAGGTGCCAGCGGGGAAAAGTGACGCCGCTTCTCACTGCCTCCTGGAACCCCTTCAAATGCCCCACACAATTTGGCCCTCTGTGCTTTCCTGCGCACTCTATGCTCAAAAGCACCTTTTTTCATTTTCGGCGCTGTTTGGAGCAAAAAAGACAAACGTCCAGCTTTTGCTGCCACAGGAAAGGTGCCAGCGGGGAAAAGTGATGCTGCTTCTCACTGCCTCCTGGAACCCCTTCAAATGCCCCACACAATTTGGCCCTCTCTGCTTTCCTGAGGACTCTATCCTCAAAAGCACCTTTTTTCACTTTCGGCGCTGTTTGGAGCAAAAAAGACAAACGTCCAGCTTTTGCTGCCACAGCAAAGGTGCCAGCGGGGAAAAGTGATGCTGCTTCTCACTGCCTCCTGGAACCCCTTCAAATGCCCCACACAATTTGGCCCTCTCTGCTTTCCTGAAAAGTCTATCCTCAAAAGCACCTTTTTTCACTTTCGGCGCTGTTTGGAGCAAAAAAGACAAACGTCCAGCTTTTGCTGCCACAGCAAAGGTGCCAGCGGGGAAAAGTGATGCTGCTTCTCACTGCCTCCTGGAACCCCTTCAAATGCCCCACACAATTTGGCCCTCTCTGCTTTCCTGCGTACTCTATCCTCAAAAGCACCTTTTTTCACTTTCGGCGCTGTTTGGAGCAAAAAAGACAAATGTCCAGCTTTTGCTGCCACAGCAAAGGTGCCAGCGGGGAAAAGTGATGCTGCTTCTCACTGCCTCCTGGAACCCCTTCAAATGCCCCACACAATTTGGCCCTCTCTGCTTTCCTGAAAAGTCTATCCTCAAAAGCACCTTTTTTCACTTTCGGCGCTGTTTGGAGCAAAAAAGACAAACGTCCAGCTTTTGCTGCCACAGCAAAGGTGCCAGCGGGGAAAAGTGATGCTGCTTCTCACTGCCTCCTGGAACCCCTTCAAATGCCCCACACAATTTGGCCCTCTCTGCTTTCCTGAGGACTCTATCCTCAAAAGCACCTTTTTTCACTTTCGGCGCTGTTTGGAGCAAAAAAGACAAACGTCCAGCTTTTGCTGCCACAGCAAAGGTGCCAGCGGGGAAAAGTGATGCTGGTCCTCACTGCCTCCTCGAACCCCTTCAAATGCCCCACACAATTTGGCCCTCTCTGCTTTCCTGAAAAGTCTATCCTCAAAAGCACCTTTTTTCACTTTCGGCGCTGTTTGGAGCAAAAAAGACAAACGTCCAGCTTTTGCTGCCACAGCAAAGGTGCCAGCGGGGAAAAGTGATGCTGCTTCTCACTGCCTCCTGGAACCCCTTCAAATGCCCCACACAATTTGGCCCTCTCTGCTTTCCTGAGGACTCTATCCTCAAAAGCACCTTTTTTCACTTTCGGCGCCCTCCGGAGCAAAAAATACAAACGTCCAGCTTTTGCTGCCACAGCAAAGGTGCCAGCGGGGAAAAGTGATGCTGCTTCTCACTGCCTCCTGGAACCCCTTCAAATGCCCCACACAATTTGGCCCTCTCTGCTTTCCTGAAAAGTCTATCCTCAAAAGCACCTTTTTTCACTTTCGGCGCTGTTTGGAGCAAAAAAGACAAACGTCCAGCTTTTGCTGCCACAGCAAAGGTGCCAGCGGGGAAAAGTGATGCTGCTTCTCACTGCCTCCTGGAACCCCTTCAAATGCCCCACACAATTTGGCCCTCTCTGCTTTCCTGAGGACTCTATCCTCAAAAGCACCTTTTTTCACTTTCGGCGCTGTTTGGAGCAAAAAAGACAAACGTCCAGCTTTTGCTGCCACAGCAAAGGTGCCAGCGGGGAAAAGTGATGCTGCTTCTCACTGCCTCCTGGAACCCCTTCAAATGCCCCACACAATTTGGCCCTCTCTGCTTTCCTGAAAAGTCTATCCTCAAAAGCACCTTTTTTCACTTTCGGCGCTGTTTGGAGCAAAAAAGACAAACGTCCAGCTTTTGCTGCCACAGCAAAGGTGCCAGCGGGGAAAAGTGATGCTGCTTCTCACTGCCTCCTGGAACCCCTTCAAATGCCCCACACAATTTGGCCCTCTCTGCTTTCCTGAAAAGTCTATCCTCAAAAGCACCTTTTTTCACTTTCGGCGCTGTTTGGAGCAAAAAAGACAAACGTCCAGCTTTTGCTGCCACAGCAAAGGTGCCAGCGGGGAAAAGTGATGCTGCTTCTCACTGCCTCCTGGAACCCCTTCAAATGCCCCAGACAATTTGGCCCTCTCTGCTTTCCTGCGCACGCTATCCTCAAAAGCACCTTTTTTCACTTTCGGCGCTGTTTGGAGCAAAAAAGACAAACGTCCAGCTTTTGCTGCCACAGCAAAGGTGCCAGCGGGGAAAAGTGATGCTGCTTCTCACTGCCTCCTGGAACCCCTTCAAATGCCCCACACAATTTGGCCCTCTCTGCTTTCCTGCGCACTCTATCCTCAAAAGCACCTTTTTTCATTTTCGGCGCTGTTTGGAGCAAAAAAGACAAACGTCCAGCTTTTGCTGCCACAGCAAAGGTGCCAGCGGGGAAAAGTGATGCTGCTTCTCACTGCCTCCTGGAACCCCTTCAAATGCCCCACACAATTTGGCCCTCTCTGCTTTCCTGCGCACGCTATCCTCAAAAGCACCTTTTTTCACTTTCGGCGCTGTTTGGAGCAAAAAAGACAAACGTCCAGCTTTTGCTGCCACAGCAAAGGTGCCAGCGGGGAAAAGTGATGCTGCTTCTCACTGCCTCCTGGAACCCCTTCAAATGCCCCACACAATTTGGCCCTCTCTGCTTTCCTGAAAAGTCTATCCTCAAAAGCACCTTTTTTCACTTTCGGCGCTGTTTGGAGCAAAAAAGACAAACGTCCAGCTTTTGCTGCCACAGCAAAGGTGCCAGCGGGGAAAAGTGATGCCGCTTCTCACTGCCTCCTGGAACCCCTTCAAATGCCCCACACAATTTGGCCCTCTGTGCTTTCCTGCGCACTCTATGCTCAAAAGCACCTTTTTTCATTTTCGGCGCTGTTTGGAGCAAAAAAGACAAACGTCCAGCTTTTGCTGCCACAGGAAAGGTGCCAGCGGGGAAAAGTGATGCTGCTTCTCACTGCCTCCTGGAACCCCTTCAAATGCCCCACACAATTTGGCCCTCTCTGCTTTCCTGAGGACTCTATCCTCAAAAGCACCTTTTTTCACTTTCGGCGCTGTTTGGAGCAAAAAAGACAAACGTCCAGCTTTTGCTGCCACAGCAAAGGTGCCAGCGGGGAAAAGTGATGCTGCTTCTCACTGCCTCCTGGAACCCCTTCAAATGCCCCACACAATTTGGCCCTCTCTGCTTTCCTGAAAAGTCTATCCTCAAAAGCACCTTTTTTCACTTTCGGCGCTGTTTGGAGCAAAAAAGACAAACGTCCAGCTTTTGCTGCCACAGCAAAGGTGCCAGCGGGGAAAAGTGATGCTGCTTCTCACTGCCTCCTGGAACCCCTTCAAATGCCCCACACAATTTGGCCCTCTCTGCTTTCCTGCGCACTCTATCCTCAAAAGCACCTTTTTTCACTTTCGGCGCTGTTTGGAGCAAAAAAGACAAATGTCCAGCTTTTGCTGCCACAGCAAAGGTGCCAGCGGGGAAAAGTGATGCTGCTTCTCACTGCCTCCTGGAACCCCTTCAAATGCCCCACACAATTTGGCCCTCTCTGCTTTCCTGAAAAGTCTATCCTCAAAAGCACCTTTTTTCACTTTCGGCGCTGTTTGGAGCAAAAAAGACAAACGTCCAGCTTTTGCTGCCACAGCAAAGGTGCCAGCGGGGAAAAGTGATGCTGCTTCTCACTGCCTCCTGGAACCCCTTCAAATGCCCCACACAATTTGGCCCTCTCTGCTTTCCTGAGGACTCTATCCTCAAAAGCACCTTTTTTCACTTTCGGCGCTGTTTGGAGCAAAAAAGACAAACGTCCAGCTTTTGCTGCCACAGCAAAGGTGCCAGCGGGGAAAAGTGATGCTGGTCCTCACTGCCTCCTGGAACCCCTTCAAATGCCCCACACAATTTGGCCCTCTCTGCTTTCCTGCGCACGCTATCCTCAAAAGCACCTTTTTTCACTTTCGGCGCTGTTTGGAGCAAAAAAGACAAACGTCCAGCTTTTGCTGCCACAGCAAAGGTGCCAGCGGGGAAAAGTGATGCTGCTTCTCACTGCCTCCTGGAACCCCTTCAAATGCCCCACACAATTTGGCCCTCTCTGCTTTCCTGCGCACTCTATCCTCAAAAGCACCTTTTTTCACTTTCGGCGCTGTTTGGAGCAAAAAAGACAAACGTCCAGCTTTTGCTGCCACAGCAAAGGTGCCAGCGGGGAAAAGTGATGCTGCTTCTCACTGCCTCCTGGAACCCCTTCAAATGCCCCACACAATTTGGCCCTCTCTGCTTTCCTGCGCACGCTATCCTCAAAAGCACCTTTTTTCACTTTCGGCGCTGTTTGGAGCAAAAAAGACAAACGTCCAGCTTTTGCTGCCACAGCAAAGGTGCCAGCGGGGAAAAGTGATGCTGCTTCTCACTGCCTCCTGGAACCCCTTCAAATGCCCCACACAATTTGGCCCTCTCTGCTTTCCTGAAAAGTCTATCCTCAAAAGCACCTTTTTTCACTTTCGGCGCTGTTTGGAGCAAAAAAGACAAACGTCCAGCTTTTGCTGCCACAGCAAAGGTGCCAGCGGGGAAAAGTGATGCCGCTTCTCACTGCCTCCTGGAACCCCTTCAAATGCCCCACACAATTTGGCCCTCTGTGCTTTCCTGCGCACTCTATGCTCAAAAGCACCTTTTTTCATTTTCGGCGCTGTTTGGAGCAAAAAAGACAAACGTCCAGCTTTTGCTGCCACAGGAAAGGTGCCAGCGGGGAAAAGTGATGCTGCTTCTCACTGCCTCCTGGAACCCCTTCAAATGCCCCACACAATTTGGCCCTCTCTGCTTTCCTGAGGACTCTATCCTCAAAAGCACCTTTTTTCACTTTCGGCGCTGTTTGGAGCAAAAAAGACAAACGTCCAGCTTTTGCTGCCACAGCAAAGGTGCCAGCGGGGAAAAGTGATGCTGCTTCTCACTGCCTCCTGGAACCCCTTCAAATGCCCCACACAATTTGGCCCTCTCTGCTTTCCTGAAAAGTCTATCCTCAAAAGCACCTTTTTTCACTTTCGGCGCTGTTTGGAGCAAAAAAGACAAACGTCCAGCTTTTGCTGCCACAGCAAAGGTGCCAGCGGGGAAAAGTGATGCTGCTTCTCACTGCCTCCTGGAACCCCTTCAAATGCCCCACACAATTTGGCCCTCTCTGCTTTCCTGCGCACTCTATCCTCAAAAGCACCTTTTTTCACTTTCGGCGCTGTTTGGAGCAAAAAAGACAGATGTCCAGCTTTTGCTGCCACAGCAAAGGTGCCAGCGGGGAAAAGTGATGCTGCTTCTCACTGCCTCCTGGAACCCCTTCAAATGCCCCACACAATTTGGCCCTCTCTGCTTTCCTGAAAAGTCTATCCTCAAAAGCACCTTTTTTCACTTTCGGCGCTGTTTGGAGCAAAAAAGACAAACGTCCAGCTTTTGCTGCCACAGCAAAGGTGCCAGCGGGGAAAAGTGATGCTGCTTCTCACTGCCTCCTGGAACCCCTTCAAATGCCCCACACAATTTGGCCCTCTCTGCTTTCCTGAGGACTCTATCCTCAAAAGCACCTTTTTTCACTTTCGGCGCTGTTTGGAGCAAAAAAGACAAACGTCCAGCTTTTGCTGCCACAGCAAAGGTGCCAGCGGGGAAAAGTGATGCTGGTCCTCACTGCCTCCTCGAACCCCTTCAAATGCCCCACACAATTTGGCCCTCTCTGCTTTCCTGAAAAGTCTATCCTCAAAAGCACCTTTTTTCACTTTCGGCGCTGTTTGGAGCAAAAAAGACAAACGTCCAGCTTTTGCTGCCACAGCAAAGGTGCCAGCGGGGAAAAGTGATGCTGCTTCTCACTGCCTCCTGGAACCCCTTCAAATGCCCCACACAATTTGGCCCTCTCTGCTTTCCTGAGGACTCTATCCTCAAAAGCACCTTTTTTCACTTTCGGCGCCCTCCGGAGCAAAAAAGACAAACGTCCAGCTTTTGCTGCCACAGCAAAGGTGCCAGCGGGGAAAAGTGATGCTGCTTCTCACTGCCTCCTGGAACCCCTTCAAATGCCCCACACAATTTGGCCCTCTCTGCTTTCCT
This sequence comes from Vanellus vanellus, assembly GCF_965231255.1. Taxonomy (NCBI): domain Eukaryota; kingdom Metazoa; phylum Chordata; class Aves; order Charadriiformes; family Charadriidae; genus Vanellus; species Vanellus vanellus. Next base: position 27,900 of record NW_028128715.1, on the reverse strand, counting down.
GAAAAGTCTATCCTCAAAAGCACCTTTTTTCACTTTCGGCGCTGTTTGGAGCAAAAAAGACAAACGTCCAGCTTTTGCTGCCACAGCAAAGGTGCCAGCGGGGAAAAGTGATGCTGCTTCTCACTGCCTCCTGGAACCCCTTCAAATGCCCCACACAATTTGGCCCTCTCTGCTTTCCTGAGGACTCTATCCTCAAAAGCACCTTTTTTCACTTTCGGCGCTGTTTGGAGCAAAAAAGACAAACGTCCAGCTTTTGCTGCCACAGCAAAGGTGCCAGCGGGGAAAAGTGATGCTGCTTCTCACTGCCTCCTGGAACCCCTTCAAATGCCCCACACAATTTGGCCCTCTCTGCTTTCCTGAAAAGTCTATCCTCAAAAGCACCTTTTTTCACTTTCGGCGCTGTTTGGAGCAAAAAAGACAAACGTCCAGCTTTTGCTGCCACAGCAAAGGTGCCAGCGGGGAAAAGTGATGCTGGTCCTCACTGCCTCCTGGAACCCCTTCAAATGCCCCACACAATTTGGCCCTCTCTGCTTTCCTGCGCACTCTATCCTCAAAAGCACCTTTTTTCACTTTCGGCGCTGTTTGGAGCAAAAAAGACAAACGTCCAGCTTTTGCTGCCACAGCAAAGGTGCCAGCGGGGAAAAGTGATGCTGCTTCTCACTGCCTCCTGGAACCCCTTCAAATGCCCCACACAATTAGGCCCTCTCTGCTTTCCTGCGCACTCTATCCTCAAAAGCACCTTTTTTCACTTTCGGCGCTGTTTGGAGCAAAAAAGACAAACGTCCAGCTTTTGCTGCCACAGCAAAGGTGCCAGCGGGGAAAAGTGATGCTGCTTCTCACTGCCTCCTGGAACCCCTTCAAATGCCCCAGACAATTTGGCCCTCTCTGCTTTCCTGAAAAGTCTATCCTCAAAAGCACCTTTTTTCACTTTCGGCGCTGTTTGGAGCAAAAAAGACAAACGTCCAGCTTTTGCTGCCACAGCAAAGGTGCCAGCGGGGAAAAGTGATGCTGCTTCTCACTGCCTCCTGGAACCCCTTCAAATGCCCCACACAATTTGGCCCTCTCTGCTTTCCTGAGGACTCTATCCTCAAAAGCACCTTTTTTCACTTTCGGCGCTGTTTGGAGCAAAAAAGACAAACGTCCAGCTTTTGCTGCCACAGCAAAGGTGCCAGCGGGGAAAAGTGATGCTGGTCCTCACTGCCTCCTCGAACCCCTTCAAATGCCCCACACAATTTGGCCCTCTCTGCTTTCCTGAAAAGTCTATCCTCAAAAGCACCTTTTTTCACTTTCGGCGCTGTTTGGAGCAAAAAAGACAAACGTCCAGCTTTTGCTGCCACAGCAAAGGTGCCAGCGGGGAAAAGTGATGCTGGTCCTCACTGCCTCCTGGAACCCCTTCAAATGCCCCACACAATTTGGCCCTCTCTGCTTTCCTGAGGACTCTATCCTCAAAAGCACCTTTTTTCACTTTCGGCGCTGTTTGGAGCAAAAAAGACAAACGTCCAGCTTTTGCTGCCACAGCAAAGGTGCCAGCGGGGAAAAGTGATGCTGGTCCTCACTGCCTCCTCGAACCCCTTCAAATGCCCCACACAATTTGGCCCTCTCTGCTTTCCTGAAAAGTCTATCCTCAAAAGCACCTTTTTTCATTTTCGGCGCTGTTTGGAGCAAAAAAGACAAACGTCCAGCTTTTGCTGCCACAGCAAAGGTGCCAGCGGGGAAAAGTGATGCTGCTTCTCACTGCCTCCTGGAACCCCTTCAAATGCCCCACACAATTTGGCCCTCTCTGCTTTCCTGAGGACTCTATCCTCAAAAGCACCTTTTTTCACTTTCGGCGCTGTTTGGAGCAAAAAAGACAAACGTCCAGCTTTTGCTGCCACAGCAAAGGTGCCAGCGGGGAAAAGTGATGCTGGTCCTCACTGCCTCCTCGAACCCCTTCAAATGCCCCACACAATTTGGCCCTCTCTGCTTTCCTGAAAAGTCTATCCTCAAAAGCACCTTTTTTCACTTTCGGCGCTGTTTGGAGCAAAAAAGACAAACGTCCAGCTTTTGCTGCCACAGCAAAGGTGCCAGCGGGGAAAAGTGATGCTGCTTCTCACTGCCTCCTGGAACCCCTTCAAATGCCCCACACAATTTGGCCCTCTCTGCTTTCCTGAGGACTCTATCCTCAAAAGCACCTTTTTTCACTTTCGGCGCCCTCCGGAGCAAAAAAGACAAACGTCCAGCTTTTGCTGCCACAGCAAAGGTGCCAGCGGGGAAAAGTGATGCTGCTTCTCACTGCCTCCTGGAACCCCTTCAAATGCCCCAGACAATTTGGCCCTCTCTGCTTTCCTGAAAAGTCTATCCTCAAAAGCACCTTTTTTCACTTTCGGCGCTGTTTGGAGCAAAAAAGACAAACGTCCAGCTTTTGCTGCCACAGCAAAGGTGCCAGCGGGGAAAAGTGATGCTGCTTCTCACTGCCTCCTGGAACCCCTTCAAATGCCCCAGACAATTTGGCCCTCTCTGCTTTCCTGAGGACTCTATCCTCAAAAGCACCTTTTTTCACTTTCGGCGCCCTCCGGAGCAAAAAAGACAAACGTCCAGCTTTTCCTGCCACAGCAAAGGTGCCAGCGGGGAAAAGTGATGCTGCTTCTCACTGCCTCCTGGAACCCCTTCAAATGCCCCACACAATTTGGCCCTCTCTGCTTTCCTGAAAAGTCTATCCTCAAAAGCACCTTTTTTCACTTTCGGCGCTGTTTGGAGCAAAAAAGACAAACGTCCAGCTTTTGCTGCCACAGCAAAGGTGCCAGCGGGGAAAAGTGATGCTGGTCCTCACTGCCTCCTGGAACCCCTTCAAATGCCCCACACAATTTGGCCCTCTCTGCTTTCCTGCGCACTCTATCCTCAAAAGCACCTTTTTTCACTTTCGGCGCTGTTTGGAGCAAAAAAGACAAACGTCCAGCTTTTGCTGCCACAGCAAAGGTGCCAGCGGGGAAAAGTGATGCTGGTCCTCACTGCCTCCTCGAACCCCTTCAAATGCCCCACACAATTTGGCCCTCTCTGCTTTCCTGAAAAGTCTATCCTCAAAAGCACCTTTTTTCATTTTCGGCGCTGTTTGGAGCAAAAAAAGACAAACGTCCAGCTTTTGCTGCCACAGCAAAGGTGCCAGCGGGGAAAAGTGATGCTGCTTCTCACTGCCTCCTGGAACCCCTTCAAATGCCCCACACAATTTGGCCCTCTCTGCTTTCCTGAGGACTCTATCCTCAAAAGCACCTTTTTTCACTTTCGGCGCTGTTTGGAGCAAAAAGACAAACGTCCAGCTTTTGCTGCCACAGCAAAGGTGCCAGCGGGGAAAAGTGATGCTGGTCCTCACTGCCTCCTCGAACCCCTTCAAATGCCCCACACAATTTGGCCCTCTCTGCTTTCCTGAAAAGTCTATCCTCAAAAGCACCTTTTTTCACTTTCGGCGCTGTTTGGAGCAAAAAAGACAAACGTCCAGCTTTTGCTGCCACAGCAAAGGTGCCAGCGGGGAAAAGTGATGCTGCTTCTCACTGCCTCCTGGAACCCCTTCAAATGCCCCACACAATTTGGCCCTCTCTGCTTTCCTGAGGACTCTATCCTCAAAAGCACCTTTTTTCACTTTCGGCGCCCTCCGGAGCAAAAAAGACAAACGTCCAGCTTTTGCTGCCACAGCAAAGGTGCCAGCGGGGAAAAGTGATGCTGCTTCTCACTGCCTCCTGGAACCCCTTCAAATGCCCCAGACAATTTGGCCCTCTCTGCTTTCCTGAAAAGTCTATCCTCAAAAGCACCTTTTTTCACTTTCGGCGCTGTTTGGAGCAAAAAAGACAAACGTCCAGCTTTTGCTGCCACAGCAAAGGTGCCAGCGGGGAAAAGTGATGCTGCTTCTCACTGCCTCCTGGAACCCCTTCAAATGCCCCACACAATTTGGCCCTCTCTGCTTTCCTGAGGACTCTATCCTCAAAAGCACCTTTTTTCACTTTCGGCGCCCTCCGGAGCAAAAAAGACAAACGTCCAGCTTTTCCTGCCACAGCAAAGGTGCCAGCGGGGAAAAGTGATGCTGCTTCTCACTGCCTCCTGGAACCCCTTCAAATGCCCCACACAATTTGGCCCTCTCTGCTTTCCTGAAAAGTCTATCCTCAAAAGCACCTTTTTTCACTTTCGGCGCTGTTTGGAGCAAAAAAGACAAACGTCCAGCTTTTGCTGCCACAGCAAAGGTGCCAGCGGGGAAAAGTGATGCTGGTCCTCACTGCCTCCTGGAACCCCTTCAAATGCCCCACACAATTTGGCCCTCTCTGCTTTCCTGCGCACTCTATCCTCAAAAGCACCTTTTTTCACTTTCGGCGCTGTTTGGAGCAAAAAAGACAAACGTCCAGCTTTTGCTGCCACAGCAAAGGTGCCAGCGGGGAAAAGTGATGCTGCTTCTCACTGCCTCCTGGAACCCCTTCAAATGCCCCACACAATTAGGCCCACTCTGCTTTCCTGCGCACTCTATCCTCAAAAGCACCTTTTTTCACTTTCGGCGCTGTTTGGAGCAAAAAAGACAAACGTCCAGCTTTTGCTGCCACAGCAAAGGTGCCAGCGGGGAAAAGTGATGCTGCTTCTCACTGCCTCCTGGAACCCCTTCAAATGCCCCAGACAATTTGGCCCTCTCTGCTTTCCTGAAAAGTCTATCCTCAAAAGCACCTTTTTTTCACTTTCGGCGCCCTCCGGAGCAAAAAAGACAAACGTCCAGCTTTTGCTGCCACAGCAAAGGTGCCAGCGGGGAAAAGTGATGCTGCTTCTCACTGCCTCCTGGAACCCCTTCAAATGCCCCAGACAATTAGGCCCTCTCTGCTTTCCTGCGCACTCTAGCCTCAAAAGCACCTTTTTTTCACTTTCGGCGCTGTTTGGAGCAAAAAAGACAAACGTCCAGCTTTTGCTGCCACAGCAAAGGTGCCAGCGGGGAAAAGTGATGCTGCTTCTCACTGCCTCCTGGAACCCCTTCAAATGCCCCACACAATTTGGCCCTCTCTGCTTTCCTGCGCACTCTATCCTCAAAAGCACCTTTTTTCACTTTCGGCGCTGTTTGGAGCAAAAAAGACAAACGTCCAGCTTTTGCTGCCACAGCAAAGGTGCCAGCGGGAAAAGTGATGCTGCTTCTCACTGCCTCCTGGAACCCCTTCAAATGCCCCACACAATTTGGCCCTCTCTGCTTTCCTGAAAAGTCTATCCTCAAAAGCACCTTTTTTCACTTTCGGCGCCCTCCGGAGCAAAAAAGACAAACGTCCAGCTTTTGCTGCCACAGCAAAGGTGCCAGCGGGGAAAAGTGATGCTGCTTCTCACTGCCTCCTGGAACCCCTTCAAATGCCCCACACAATTTGGCCCTCTCTGCTTTCCTGAAAAGTCTATCCTCAAAAGCACCTTTTTTCACTTTCGGCGCTGTTTGGAGCAAAAAAGACAAACGTCCAGCTTTTGCTGCCACAGCAAAGGTGCCAGCGGGGAAAAGTGATGCTGGTCCTCACTGCCTCCTGGAACCCCTTCAAATGCCCCACACAATTTGGCCCTCTCTGCTTTCCTGAAAAGTCTATCCTCAAAAGCACCTTTTTTCACTTTCGGCGCTGTTTGGAGCAAAAAAGACAAACGTCCAGCTTTTGCTGCCACAGCAAAGGTGCCAGCGGGGAAAAGTGATGCTGCTTCTCACTGCCTCCTGGAACCCCTTCAAATGCCCCAGACAATTTGGCCCTCTCTGCTTTCCTGAGGACTCTATCCTCAAAAGCACCTTTTTTCACTTTCGGCGCTGTTTGGAGCAAAAAAGACAAACGTCCAGCTTTTGCTGCCACAGCAAAGGTGCCAGCGGGGAAAAGTGATGCTGCTTCTCACTGCCTCCTGGAACCCCTTCAAATGCCCCACACAATTTGGCCCTCTCTGCTTTCCTGAAAAGTCTATCCTCAAAAGCACCTTTTTTCACTTTCGGCGCTGTTTGGAGCAAAAAAGACAAACGTCCAGCTTTTGCTGCCACAGCAAAGGTGCCAGCGGGGAAAAGTGATGCTGCTTCTCACTGCCTCCTGGAACCCCTTCAAATGCCCCACACAATTTGGCCCTCTCTGCTTTCCTGAAAAGTCTATCCTCAAAAGCACCTTTTTTCACTTTCGGCGCTGTTTGGAGCAAAAAAGACAAACGTCCAGCTTTTGCTGCCACAGCAAAGGTGCCAGCGGGGAAAAGTGATGCTGCTTCTCACTGCCTCCTGGAACCCCTTCAAATGCCCCAGACAATTAGGCCCTCTCTGCTTTCCTGCGCACTCTATCCTCAAAAGCACCTTTTTTCACTTTCGGCGCTGTTTGGAGCAAAAAAGACAAACGTCCAGCTTTTGCTGCCACAGCAAAGGTGCCAGCGGGGAAAAGTGATGCTGCTTCTCACTGCCTCCTGGAACCCCTTCAAATGCCCCACACAATTTGGCCCTCTCTGCTTTCCTGAAAAGTCTATCCTCAAAAGCACCTTTTTTCACTTTCGGCGCTGTTTGGAGCAAAAAAGACAAACGTCCAGCTTTTGCTGCCACAGCAAAGGTGCCAGCGGGGAAAAGTGATGCTGCTTCTCACTGCCTCCTGGAACCCCTTCAAATGCCCCACACAATTTGGCCCTCTCTGCTTTCCTGAGGACTCTATCCTCAAAAGCACCTTTTTTCACTTTCGGCGCCCTCCGGAGCAAAAAAGACAAACGTCCAGCTTTTGCTGCCACAGCAAAGGTGCCAGCGGGGAAAAGTGATGCTGCTTCTCACTGCCTCCTGGAACCCCTTCAAATGCCGCACACAATTTGGCCCTCTCTGCTTTCCTGAAAAGTCTATCCTCAAAAGCACCTTTTTTCACTTTCGGCGCCCTCCGGAGCAAAAAAGACAAACGTCCAGCTTTTGCTGCCACAGCAAAGGTGCCAGCGGGGAAAAGTGATGCTGCTTCTCACTGCCTCCTGGAACCCCTTCAAATGCCCCACACAATTTGGCCCTCTCTGCTTTCCTGAAAAGTCTATCCTCAAAAGCACCTTTTTTCACTTTCGGCGCTGTTTGGAGCAAAAAAGACAAACGTCCAGCTTTTGCTGCCACAGCAAAGGTGCCAGCGGGGAAAAGTGATGCTGCTTCTCACTGCCTCCTGGAACCCCTTCAAATGCCCCACACAATTTGGCCCTCTCTGCTTTCCTGAAAAGTCTATCCTCAAAAGCACCTTTTTTCACTTTCGGCGCTGTTTGGAGCAAAAAAGACAAACGTCCAGCTTTTGCTGCCACAGCAAAGGTGCCAGCGGGGAAAAGTGATGCTGCTTCTCACTGCCTCCTGGAACCCCTTCAAATGCCCCACACAATTTGGCCCTCTCTGCTTTCCTGAAAAGTCTATCCTCAAAAGCACCTTTTTTCACTTTCGGCGCTGTTTGGAGCAAAAAAGACAAACGTCCAGCTTTTGCTGCCACAGCAAAGGTGCCAGCGGGGAAAAGTGATGCTGGTCCTCACTGCCTCCTGGAACCCCTTCAAATGCCCCACACAATTTGGCCCTCTCTGCTTTCCTGCGCACTCTATCCTCAAAAGCACCTTTTTTCACTTTCGGCGCTCTCTGGAGCAAAAAAGACAAACGTCCAGCTTTTGCTGCCACAGCAAAGGTGCCAGCGGGGAAAAGTGATGCTGCTTCTCACTGCCTCCTGGAACCCCTTCAAATGCCCCACACAATTTGGCCCTCTCTGCTTTCCTGAAAAGTCTATCCTCAAAAGCACCTTTTTTCACTTTCGGCGCCCTCCGGAGCAAAAAAGACAAACGTCCAGCTTTTGCTGCCACAGCAAAGGTGCCAGCGGGGAAAAGTGATGCTGCTTCTCACTGCCTCCTGGAACCCCTTCAAATGCCCCACACAATTTGGCCCTCTCTGCTTTCCTGCGCACGCTATCCTCAAAAGCACCTTTTTTCACTTTCGGCGCTGTTTGGAGCAAAAAAGACAAACGTCCAGCTTTTGCTGCCACAGCAAAGGTGCCAGCGGGGAAAAGTGATGCTGCTTCTCACTGCCTCCTGGAACCCCTTCAAATGCCCCACACAATTTGGCCCTCTCTGCTTTCCTGCGCACTCTATCCTCAAAAGCACCTTTTTTCATTTTCGGCGCTGTTTGGAGCAAAAAAGACAAACGTCCAGCTTTTGCTGCCACAGGAAAGGTGCCAGCGGGGAAAAGTGATGCTGCTTCTCACTGCCTCCTGGAACCCCTTCAAATGCCCCACACAATTTGGCCCTCTGTGCTTTCCTGAAAAGTCTATCCTCAAAAGCACCTTTTTTCACTTTCGGCGCCCTCCGGAGCAAAAAAGACAAACGTCCAGCTTTTGCTGCCACAGCAGAGGTGCCAGCGGGGAAAAGTGATGCTGCTTCTCACTGCCTCCTGGAACCCCTTCAAATGCCCCACACAATTTGGCCCTCTCTGCTTTCCTGCGCACGCTATCCTCAAAAGCACCTTTTTTCACTTGCGGCGCCCTCCGGAGCAAAAAATAAACGTCCAGCTTTTGCTGCCACAGCAAAGGTGCCAGCGGGGAAAAGTGATGCTGCTTCTCACTGCCTCCTGGAACCCCTTCAAATGCCCCAGACAATTTGGCCCTCTCTGCTTTCCTGAAAAGTCTATCCTCAAAAGCACCTTTTTTCACTTTCGGCGCTGTTTGGAGCAAAAAAGACAAACGTCCAGCTTTTGCTGCCACAGCAAAGGTGCCAGCGGGGAAAAGTGATGCTGCTTCTCACTGCCTCCTGGAACCCCTTCAAATGCCCCACACAATTTGGCCCTCTCTGCTTTCCTGAGGACTCTATCCTCAAAAGCACCTTTTTTCACTTTCGGCGCTGTTTGGAGCAAAAAAGACAAACGTCCAGCTTTTGCTGCCACAGCAAAGGTGCCAGCGGGGAAAAGTGATGCTGCTTCTCACTGCCTCCTGGAACCCCTTCAAATGCCCCAGACAATTTGGCCCTCTCTGCTTTCCTGAAAAGTCTATCCTCAAAAGCACCTTTTTTCACTTTCGGCGCTGTTTGGAGCAAAAAAGACAAACGTCCAGCTTTTGCTGCCACAGCAAAGGTGCCAGCGGGGAAAAGTGATGCTGCTTCTCACTGCCTCCTGGAACCCCTTCAAATGCCCCACACAATTTGGCCCTCTCTGCTTTCCTGAAAAGTCTATCCTCAAAAGCACCTTTTTTCACTTTCGGCGCCCTCCGGAGCAAAAAAGACAAACGTCCAGCTTTTGCTGCCACAGCAGAGGTGCCAGCGGGGAAAAGTGATGCTGCTTCTCACTGCCTCCTGGAACCCCTTCAAATGCCCCACACAATTTGGCCCTCTCTGCTTTCCTGCGCACGCTATCCTCAAAAGCACCTTTTTTCACTTTCGGCGCCCTCCGGAGCAAAAAATAAACGTCCAGCTTTTGCTGCCACAGCAAAGGTGCCAGCGGGGAAAAGTGATGCTGCTTCTCACTGCCTCCTGGAACCCCTTCAAATGCCCCACACAATTTGGCCCTCTCTGCTTTCCTGAGGACTCTATCCTCAAAAGCACCTTTTTTCACTTTCGGCGCTGTTTGGAGCAAAAAAGACAAACGTCCAGCTTTTGCTGCCACAGCAAAGGTGCCAGCGGGGAAAAGTGATGCTGCTTCTCACTGCCTCCTGGAACCCCTTCAAATGCCCCACACAATTTGGCCCTCTCTGCTTTCCTGAGGACTCTATCCTCAAAAGCACCTTTTTTCACTTTCGGCGCTGTTTGGAGCAAAAAAGACAAACGTCCAGCTTTTGCTGCCACAGCAAAGGTGCCAGCAGGGAAAAGTGATGCTGCTTCTCACTGCCTCCTGGAACCCCTTCAAATGCCCCACACAATTTGGCCCTCTCTGCTTTCCTGCGCACGCTATCCTCAAAAGCACCTTTTTTCACTTTCGGCGCTGTTTGGAGTAAAAAAGACAAACGTCCAGCTTTTGCTGCCACAGCAAAGGTGCCAGCGGGGAAAAGTGATGCTGGTCCTCACTGCCTCCTGGAACCCCTTCAAATGCCCCAGACAATTTGGCCCTCTCTGCTTTCCTGAGGACTCTATCCTCAAAAGCACCTTTTTTCACTTTCGGCGCCCTCCGGAGCAAAAAAGACAAACGTCCAGCTTTTGCTGCCACAGCAAAGGTGCCAGCGGGGAAAAGTGATGCTGGTCCTCACTGCCTCCTGGAACCCCTTCAAATGCCCCAGACAATTTGGCCCTCTCTGCTTTCCTGAAAAGTCTATCCTCAAAAGCACCTTTTTTCACTTTCGGCGCTGTTTGGAGCAAAAAAGACAAACGTCCAGCTTTTGCTGCCACAGCAAAGGTGCCAGCGGGGAAAAGTGATGCTGCTTCTCACTGCCTCCTGGAACCCCTTCAAATGCCCCACACAATTTGGCCCTCTCTGCTTTCCTGAGGACTCTATCCTCAAAAGCACCTTTTTTCACTTTCGGCGCCCTCCGGAGCAAAAAAGACAAACGTCCAGCTTTTGCTGCCACAGCAAAGGTGCCAGCGGGGAAAAGTGATGCTGCTTCTCACTGCCTCCTGGAACCCCTTCAAATGCCCCAGACAATTTGGCCCTCTCTGCTTTCCTGAAAAGTCTATCCTCAAAAGCACCTTTTTTCACTTTCGGCGCTGTTTGGAGCAAAAAAGACAAACGTCCAGCTTTTGCTGCCACAGCAAAGGTGCCAGCGGGGAAAAGTGATGCTGCTTCTCACTGCCTCCTGGAACCCCTTCAAATGCCCCACACAATTTGGCCCTCTCTGCTTTCCTGAAAAGTCTATCCTCAAAAGCACCTTTTTTCACTTTCGGCGCTGTTTGGAGCAAAAAAGACAAACGTCCAGCTTTTGCTGCCACAGCAGAGGTGCCAGCGGGGAAAAGTGATGCTGCTTCTCACTGCCTCCTGGAACCCCTTCAAATGCCCCACACAATTTGGCCCTCTCTGCTTTCCTGCGCACGCTATCCTCAAAAGCACCTTTTTTTCACTTTCGGCGCCCTCCGGAGCAAAAAATAAACGTCCAGCTTTTGCTGCCACAGCAAAGGTGCCAGCGGGGAAAAGTGATGCTGCTTCTCACTGCCTCCTGGAACCCCTTCAAATGCCCCACACAATTTGGCCCTCTCTGCTTTCCTGAAAAGTCTATCCTCAAAAGCACCTTTTTTCACTTTCGGCGCTGTTTGGAGCAAAAAAGACAAACGTCCAGCTTTTGCTGCCACAGCAAAGGTGCCAGCGGGGAAAAGTGATGCTGCTTCTCACTGCCTCCTGGAACCCCTTCAAATGCCCCACACAATTTGGCCCTCTCTGCTTTCCTGAAAAGTCTATCCTCAAAAGCACCTTTTTTCACTTTCGGCGCTGTTTGGAGCAAAAAAGACAAACGTCCAGCTTTTGCTGCCACAGCAAAGGTGCCAGCGGGGAAAAGTGATGCTGCTTCTCACTGCCTCCTGGAACCCCTTCAAATGCCCCACACAATTTGGCCCTCTCTGCTTTCCTGAAAAGTCTATCCTCAAAAGCACCTTTTTTCACTTTCGGCGCTGTTTGGAGCAAAAAAGACAAACGTCCAGCTTTTGCTGCCACAGCAAAGGTGCCAGCGGGGAAAAGTGATGCTGCTTCTCACTGCCTCCTGGAACCCCTTCAAATGCCCCAGACAATTTGGCCCTCTCTGCTTTCCTGAGGACTCTATCCTCAAAAGCACCTTTTTTCACTTTCGGCGCCCTCCGGAGCAAAAAAGACAAACGTCCAGCTTTTGCTGCCACAGCAAAGGTGCCAGCGGGGAAAAGTGATGCTGCTTCTCACTGCCTCCTGGAACCCCTTCAAATGCCCCAGACAATTTGGCCCTCTCTGCTTTCCTGAAAAGTCTATCCTCAAAAGCACCTTTTTTCACTTTCGGCGCTGTTTGGAGCAAAAAAGACAAACGTCCAGCTTTTGCTGCCACAGCAAAGGTGCCAGCGGGGAAAAGTGATGCTGCTTCTCACTGCCTCCTGGAACCCCTTCAAATGCCCCACACAATTTGGCCCTCTCTGCTTTCCTGAAAAGTCTATCCTCAAAAGCACCTTTTTTCACTTTCGGCGCTGTTTGGAGCAAAAAAGACAAACGTCCAGCTTTTGCTGCCACAGCAAAGGTGCCAGCGGGGAAAAGTGATGCTGCTTCTCACTGCCTCCTGGAACCCCTTCAAATGCCCCACACAATTTGGCCCTCTCTGCTTTCCTGCGCACTCTATCCTCAAAAGCACCTTTTTTCACTTTCGGCGCTGTTTGGAGCAAAAAAGACAAACGTCCAGCTTTTGCTGCCACAGCAAAGGTGCCAGCGGGGAAAAGTGATGCTGCTTCTCACTGCCTCCTGGAACCCCTTCAAATGCCCCACACAATTTGGCCCTCTCTGCTTTCCTGCGCACTCTATCCTCAAAAGCACCTTTTTTCATTTTCGGCGCTGTTTGGAGCAAAAAAGACAAACGTCCAGCTTTTGCTGCCACAGCAAAGGTGCCAGCGGGGAAAAGTGATGCTGCTTCTCACTGCCTCCTGGAACCCCTTCAAATGCCCCACACAATTTGGCCCTCTCTGCTTTCCTGAGGACTCTATCCTCAAAAGCACCTTTTTTCACTTTCGGCGCCCTCCGGAGCAAAAAAGACAAACGTCCAGCTTTTGCTGCCACAGCAAAGGTGCCAGCGGGGAAAAGTGATGCTGCTTCTCACTGCCTCCTGGAACCCCTTCAAATGCCCCAGACAATTTGGCCCTCTCTGCTTTCCTGAAAAGTCTATCCTCAAAAGCACCTTTTTTCACTTTCGGCGCTGTTTGGAGCAAAAAAGACAAACGTCCAGCTTTTGCTGCCACAGCAAAGGTGCCAGCGGGGAAAAGTGATGCTGCTTCTCACTGCCTCCTGGAACCCCTTCAAATGCCCCACACAATTTGGCCCTCTCTGCTTTCCTGAAAAGTCTATCCTCAAAAGCACCTTTTTTCACTTTCGGCGCCCTCCGGAGCAAAAAAGACAAACGTCCAGCTTTTGCTGCCACAGCAGAGGTGCCAGCGGGGAAAAGTGATGCTGCTTCTCACTGCCTCCTGGAACCCCTTCAAATGCCCCACACAATTTGGCCCTCTCTGCTTTCCTGCGCACGCTATCCTCAAAAGCACCTTTTTTCACTTTCGGCGCCCTCCGGAGCAAAAAATAAACGTCCAGCTTTTGCTGCCACAGCAAAGGTGCCAGCGGGGAAAAGTGATGCTGCTTCTCACTGCCTCCTGGAACCCCTTCAAATGCCCCACACAATTTGGCCCTCTCTGCTTTCCTGAAAAGTCTATCCTCAAAAGCACCTTTTTTCACTTTCGGCGCTGTTTGGAGCAAAAAAGACAAACGTCCAGCTTTTGCTGCCACAGCAAAGGTGCCAGCGGGGAAAAGTGATGCTGCTTCTCACTGCCTCCTGGAACCCCTTCAAATGCCCCACACAATTTGGCCCTCTCTGCTTTCCTGAAAAGTCTATCCTCAAAAGCACCTTTTTTCACTTTCGGCGCTGTTTGGAGCAAAAAAGACAAACGTCCAGCTTTTGCTGCCACAGCAAAGGTGCCAGCGGGGAAAAGTGATGCTGCTTCTCACTGCCTCCTGGAACCCCTTCAAATGCCCCACACAATTTGGCCCTCTCTGCTTTCCTGAAAAGTCTATCCTCAAAAGCACCTTTTTTCACTTTCGGCGCTGTTTGGAGCAAAAAAGACAAACGTCCAGCTTTTGCTGCCACAGCAAAGGTGCCAGCGGGGAAAAGTGATGCTGCTTCTCACTGCCTCCTGGAACCCCTTCAAATGCCCCACACAATTTGGCCCTCTCTGCTTTCCTGAGGACTCTATCCTCAAAAGCACCTTTTTTCACTTTCGGCGCCCTCCGGAGCAAAAAAGACAAACGTCCAGCTTTTGCTGCCACAGCAAAGGTGCCAGCGGGGAAAAGTGATGCTGCTTCTCACTGCCTCCTGGAACCCCTTCAAATGCCCCAGACAATTTGGCCCTCTCTGCTTTCCTGAAAAGTCTATCCTCAAAAGCACCTTTTTTCACTTTCGGCGCTGTTTGGAGCAAAAAAGACAAACGTCCAGCTTTTGCTGCCACAGCAAAGGTGCCAGCGGGGAAAAGTGATGCTGCTTCTCACTGCCTCCTGGAACCCCTTCAAATGCCCCACACAATTTGGCCCTCTCTGCTTTCCTGCGCACTCTATCCTCAAAAGCACCTTTTTTCACTTTCGGCGCTGTTTGGAGCAAAAAAGACAAACGTCCAGCTTTTGCTGCCACAGCAAAGGTGCCAGCGGGGAAAAGTGATGCTGCTTCTCACTGCCTCCTGGAACCCCTTCAAATGCCCCACACAATTTGGCCCTCTCTGCTTTCCTGCGCACTCTATCCTCAAAAGCACCTTTTTTCATTTTCGGCGCTGTTTGGAGCAAAAAAGACAAACGTCCAGCTTTTGCTGCCACAGCAAAGGTGCCAGCGGGGAAAAGTGATGCTGCTTCTCACTGCCTCCTGGAACCCCTTCAAATGCCCCACACAATTTGGCCCTCTCTGCTTTCCTGCGCACTCTATCCTCAAAAGCACCTTTTTTCATTTTCGGCGCTGTTTGGAGCAAAAAAGACAAACGTCCAGCTTTTGCTGCCACAGCAAAGGTGCCAGCGGGGAAAAGTGATGCTGCTTCTCACTGCCTCCTGGAACCCCTTCAAATGCCCCACACAATTTGGCCCTCTCTGCTTTCCTGAAAAGTCTATCCTCAAAAGCACCTTTTTTCACTTTCGGCGCTGTTTGGAGCAAAAAAGACAAACGTCCAGCTTTTGCTGCCACAGCAAAGGTGCCAGCGGGGAAAAGTGATGCTGCTTCTCACTGCCTCCTGGAACCCCTTCAAATGCCCCACACAATTTGGCCCTCTCTGCTTTCCTGAAAAGTCTATCCTCAAAAGCACCTTTTTTCACTTTCGGCGCTGTTTGGAGCAAAAAAGACAAACGTCCAGCTTTTGCTGCCACAGCAAAGGTGCCAGCGGGGAAAAGTGATGCTGCTTCTCACTGCCTCCTGGAACCCCTTCAAATGCCCCACACAATTTGGCCCTCTCTGCTTTCCTGAAAAGTCTATCCTCAAAAGCACCTTTTTTCACTTTCGGCGCCCTCCGGAGCAAAAAAGACAAACGTCCAGCTTTTGCTGCCACAGCAGAGGTGCCAGCGGGGAAAAGTGATGCTGCTTCTCACTGCCTCCTGGAACCCCTTCAAATGCCCCACACAATTTGGCCCTCTCTGCTTTCCTGCGCACGCTATCCTCAAAAGCACCTTTTTTCACTTTCGGCGCTGTTTGGAGCAAAAAAGACAAACGTCCAGCTTTTGCTGCCACAGCAAAGGTGCCAGCGGGGAAAAGTGATGCTGGTCCTCACTGCCTCCTGGAACCCCTTCAAATGCCCCAGACAATTTGGCCCTCTCTGCTTTCCTGAAAAGTCTATCCTCAAAAGCACCTTTTTTCACTTTCGGCGCTGTTTGGAGCAAAAAAGACAAACGTCCAGCTTTTGCTGCCACAGCAAAGGTGCCAGCGGGGAAAAGTGATGCTGCTTCTCACTGCCTCCTGGAACCCCTTCAAATGCCCCAGACAATTTGGCCCTCTCTGCTTTCCTGAAAAGTCTATCCTCAAAAGCACCTTTTTTCACTTTCGGCGCTGTTTGGAGCAAAAAAGACAAACGTCCAGCTTTTGCTGCCACAGCAAAGGTGCCAGCGGGGAAAAGTGATGCTGCTTCTCACTGCCTCCTGGAACCCCTTCAAATGCCCCAGACAATTTGGCCCTCTCTGCTTTCCTGAAAAGTCTATCCTCAAAAGCACCTTTTTTCACTTTCGGCGCTGTTTGGAGCAAAAAAGACAAACGTCCAGCTTTTGCTGCCACAGCAAAGGTGCCAGCGGGGAAAAGTGATGCTGCTTCTCACTGCCTCCTGGAACCCCTTCAAATGCCCCAGACAATTTGGCCCTCTCTGCTTTCCTGAAAAGTCTATCCTCAAAAGCACCTTTTTTCACTTTCGGCGCTGTTTGGAGCAAAAAAGACAAACGTCCAGCTTTTGCTGCCACAGCAAAGGTGCCAGCGGGGAAAAGTGATGCTGCTTCTCACTGCCTCCTGGAACCCCTTCAAATGCCCCACACAATTTGGCCCTCTCTGCTTTCCTGAAAAGTCTATCCTCAAAAGCACCTTTTTTCACTTTCGGCGCCCTCCGGAGCAAAAAAGACAAACGTCCAGCTTTTGCTGCCACAGCAAAGGTGCCAGCGGGGAAAAGTGATGCTGCTTCTCACTGCCTCCTGGAACCCCTTCAAATGCCCCAGACAATTTGGCCCTCTCTGCTTTCCTGAGGACTCTATCCTCAAAAGCACCTTTTTTCACTTTCGGCGCCCTCCGGAGCAAAAAAGACAAACGTCCAGCTTTTGCTGCCACAGCAAAGGTGCCAGCGGGGAAAAGTGATGCTGCTTCTCACTGCCTCCTGGAACCCCTTCAAATGCCCCAGACAATTTGGCCCTCTCTGCTTTCCTGAAAAGTCTATCCTCAAAAGCACCTTTTTTCACTTTCGGCGCTGTTTGGAGCAAAAAAGACAAACGTCCAGCTTTTGCTGCCACAGCAAAGGTGCCAGCGGGGAAAAGTGATGCTGCTTCTCACTGCCTCCTGGAACCCCTTCAAATGCCCCACACAATTTGGCCCTCTCTGCTTTCCTGCGCACGCTATCCTCAAAAGCACCTTTTTTCACTTTCGGCGCTGTTTGGAGCAAAAAAGACAAACGTCCAGCTTTTGCTGCCACAGCAAAGGTGCCAGCGGGGAAAAGTGATGCTGCTTCTCACTGCCTCCTGGAACCCCTTCAAATGCCCCAGACAATTTGGCCCTCTCTGCTTTCCTGAGGACTCTATCCTCAAAAGCACCTTTTTTCATTTTCGGCGCCCTCCGGAGCAAAAAAGACAAACGTCCAGCTTTTGCTGCCACAGCAGAGGTGCCAGCGGGGAAAAGTGATGCTGCTTCTCACTGCCTCCTGGAACCCCTTCAAATGCCCCACACAATTTGGCCCTCTGTGCTTTCCTGCGCACGCTATCCTCAAAAGCACCTTTTTTCACTTTCGGCGCTGTTTGGAGCAAAAAAGACAAACGTCCAGCTTTTGCTGCCACAGCAAAGGTGCCAGCGGGGAAAAGTGATGCTGCTTCTCACTGCCTCCTGGAACCCCTTCAAATGCCCCACACAATTTGGCCCTCTCTGCTTTCCTGCGCACTCTATCCTCAAAAGCACCTTTTTTCACTTTCGGCGCTGTTTGGAGCAAAAAAGACAAACGTCCAGCTTTTGCTGCCACAGCAAAGGTGCCAGCGGGGAAAAGTGATGCTGCTTCTCACTGCCTCCTGGAACCCCTTCAAATGCCCCACACAATTTGGCCCTCTCTGCTTTCCTGAAAAGTCTATCCTCAAAAGCACCTTTTTTCACTTTCGGCGCTGTTTGGAGCAAAAAAGACAAACGTCCAGCTTTTGCTGCCACAGCAAAGGTGCCAGCGGGGAAAAGTGATGCTGCTTCTCACTGCCTCCTGGAACCCCTTCAAATGCCCCACACAATTTGGCCCTCTCTGCTTTCCTGAAAAGTCTATCCTCAAAAGCACCTTTTTTCACTTTCGGCGCTGTTTGGAGCAAAAAAGACAAACGTCCAGCTTTTGCTGCCACAGCAAAGGTGCCAGCGGGGAAAAGTGATGCTGCTTCTCACTGCCTCCTGGAACCCCTTCAAATGCCCCAGACAATTTGGCCCTCTCTGCTTTCTTGAGGACTCTATCCTCAAAAGCACCTTTTTTCACTTTCGGCGCCCTCCGGAGCAAAAAAGACAAACGTCCAGCTTTTGCTGCCACAGCAGAGGTGCCAGCGGGGAAAAGTGATGCTGCTTCTCACTGCCTCCTGGAACCCCTTCAAATGCCCCACACAATTTGGCCCTCTGTGCTTTCCTGAAAAGTCTATCCTCAAAAGCACCTTTTTTCACTTTCGGCGCTGTTTGGAGCAAAAAAGACAAACGTCCAGCTTTTGCTGCCACAGCAAAGGTGCCAGCGGGGAAAAGTGATGCTGCTTCTCACTGCCTCCTGGAACCCCTTCAAATGCCCCAGACAATTTGGCCCTCTCTGCTTTCCTGAGGACTCTATCCTCAAAAGCACCTTTTTTCACTTTCGGCGCCCTCCGGAGCAAAAAAGACAAACGTCCAGCTTTTGCTGCCACAGCAGAGGTGCCAGCGGGGAAAAGTGATGCTGCTTCTCACTGCCTCCTGGAACCCCTTCAAATGCCCCACACAATTTGGCCCTCTCTGCTTTCCTGCGCACTCTATCCTCAAAAGCACCTTTTTTCACTTTCGGCGCTGTTTGGAGCAAAAAAGACAAACGTCCAGCTTTTGCTGCCACAGCAAAGGTGCCAGCGGGGAAAAGTGATGCTGCTTCTCACTGCCTCCTGGAACCCCTTCAAATGCCCCACACAATTTGGCCCTCTCTGCTTTCCTGAAAAGTCTATCCTCAAAAGCACCTTTTTTCACTTTCGGCGCTGTTTGGAGCAAAAAAGACAAACGTCCAGCTTTTGCTGCCACAGCAAAGGTGCCAGCGGGGAAAAGTGATGCTGCTTCTCACTGCCTCCTGGAACCCCTTCAAATGCCCCACACAATTTGGCCCTCTCTGCTTTCCTGAAAAGTCTATCCTCAAAAGCACCTTTTTTCACTTTCGGCGCTGTTTGGAGCAAAAAAGACAAACGTCCAGCTTTTGCTGCCACAGCAAAGGTGCCAGCGGGGAAAAGTGATGCTGCTTCTCACTGCCTCCTGGAACCCCTTCAAATGCCCCAGACAATTTGGCCCTCTCTGCTTTCCTGAGGACTCTATCCTCAAAAGCACCTTTTTTCACTTTCGGCGCCCTCCGGAGCAAAAAAGACAAACGTCCAGCTTTTGCTGCCACAGCAGAGGTGCCAGCGGGGAAAAGTGATGCTGCTTCTCACTGCCTCCTGGAACCCCTTCAAATGCCCCACACAATTTGGCCCTCTGTGCTTTCCTGAAAAGTCTATCCTCAAAAGCACCTTTTTTCACTTTCGGCGCTGTTTGGAGCAAAAAAGACAAACGTCCAGCTTTTGCTGCCACAGCAAAGGTGCCAGCGGGGAAAAGTGACGCTGCTTCTCACTGCCTCCTGGAACCCCTTCAAATGCCCCACACAATTTGGCCCTCTCTGCTTTCCTGCGCACTCTATCCTCAAAAGCACCTTTTTTCACTTTCGGCGCTGTTTGGAGCAAAAAAGACAAACGTCCAGCTTTTGCTGCCACAGCAAAGGTGCCAGCGGGGAAAAGTGATGCTGCTTCTCACTGCCTCCTGGAACCCCTTCAAATGCCCCACACAATTTGGCCCTCTGTGCTTTCCTGAAAAGTCTATCCTCAAAAGCACCTTTTTTCACTTTCGGCGCTGTTTGGAGCAAAAAAGACAAACGTCCAGCTTTTGCTGCCACAGCAAAGGTGCCAGCGGGGAAAAGTGATGCTGCTTCTCACTGCCTCCTGGAACCCCTTCAAATGCCCCACACAATTTGGCCCTCTCTGCTTTCCTGAAAAGTCTATCCTCAAAAGCACCTTTTTTCACTTTCGGCGCTGTTTGGAGCAAAAAAGACAAACGTCCAGCTTTTGCTGCCACAGCAAAGGTGCCAGCGGGGAAAAGTGATGCTGCTTCTCACTGCCTCCTGGAACCCCTTCAAATGCCCCAGACAATTTGGCCCTCTCTGCTTTCCTGAAAAGTCTATCCTCAAAAGCACCTTTTTTCACTTTCGGCGCTGTTTGGAGCAAAAAAGACAAACGTCCAGCTTTTGCTGCCACAGCAAAGGTGCCAGCGGGGAAAAGTGATGCTGCTTCTCACTGCCTCCTGGAACCCCTTCAAATGCCCCACACAATTTGGCCCTCTCTGCTTTCCTGAGGACTCTATCCTCAAAAGCACCTTTTTTCACTTTCGGCGCCCTCCGGAGCAAAAAAGACAAACGTCCAGCTTTTGCTGCCACAGCAGAGGTGCCAGCGGGGAAAAGTGATGCTGCTTCTCACTGCCTCCTGGAACCCCTTCAAATGCCCCACACAATTTGGCCCTCTGTGCTTTCCTGAAAAGTCTATCCTCAAAAGCACCTTTTTTCACTTTCGGCGCTGTTTGGAGCAAAAAAGACAAACGTCCAGCTTTTGCTGCCACAGCAAAGGTGCCAGCGGGGAAAAGTGACGCTGCTTCTCACTGCCTCCTGGAACCCCTTCAAATGCCCCACACAATTTGGCCCTCTCTGCTTTCCTGCGCACTCTATCCTCAAAAGCACCTTTTTTCACTTTCGGCGCTGTTTGGAGCAAAAAAGACAAACGTCCAGCTTTTGCTGCCACAGCAAAGGTGCCAGCGGGGAAAAGTGATGCTGCTTCTCACTGCCTCCTGGAACCCCTTCAAATGCCCCACACAATTTGGCCCTCTGTGCTTTCCTGAAAAGTCTATCCTCAAAAGCACCTTTTTTCACTTTCGGCGCTGTTTGGAGCAAAAAAGACAAACGTCCAGCTTTTGCTGCCACAGCAAAGGTGCCAGCGGGGAAAAGTGATGCTGCTTCTCACTGCCTCCTGGAACCCCTTCAAATGCCCCAGACAATTTGGCCCTCTCTGCTTTCCTGCGCACTCTATCCTCAAAAGCACCTTTTTTCACTTTCGGCGCTGTTTGGAGCAAAAAAGACAAACGTCCAGCTTTTGCTGCCACAGCAAAGGTGCCAGCGGGGAAAAGTGATGCTGCTTCTCACTGCCTCCTGGAACCCCTTCAAATGCCCTAGACAATTTGGCCCTCTCTGCTTTCCTGAAAAGTCTATCCTCAAAAGCACCTTTTTTCACTTTCGGCGCTCTCCGGAGCAAAAAATAAACGTCCAGCTTTTGCTGCCACAGCAAAGGTGCCAGCGGGGAAAAGTGATGCTGCTTCTCACTGCCTCCTGGAACCCCTTCAAATGCCCCACACAATTTGGCCCTCTCTGCTTTCCTGCGCACTCTATCCTCAAAAGCACCTTTTTTCACTTTCGGCGCTGTTTGGAGCAAAAAAGACAAACGTCCAGCTTTTGCTGCCACAGCAAAGGTGCCAGCGGGGAAAAGTGATGCTGCTTCTCACTGCCTCCTGGAACCCCTTCAAATGCCCCACACAATTTGGCCCTCTCTGCTTTCCTGAAAAGTCTATCCTCAAAAGCACCTTTTTTCACTTTCGGCGCTGTTTGGAGCAAAAAAGACAAACGTCCAGCTTTTGCTGCCACAGCAAAGGTGCCAGCGGGGAAAAGTGATGCTGCTTCTCACTGCCTCCTGGAACCCCTTCAAATGCCCCAGACAATTTGGCCCTCTGTGCTTTCCTGAAAAGTCTATCCTCAAAAGCACCTTTTTTCACTTTCGGCGCTGTTTGGAGCAAAAAAGACAAACGTCCAGCTTTTGCTGCCACAGCAAAGGTGCCAGCGGGGAAAAGTGATGCTGCTTCTCACTGCCTCCTGGAACCCCTTCTAATGCCCCACACAATTTGGCCCTCTCTGCTTTCCTGCGCACTCTATCCTCAAAAGCACCTTTTTTCACTTTCGGCGCTGTTTGGAGCAAAAAAGACAAACGTCCAGCTTTTGCTGCCACAGCAAAGGTGCCAGCGGGGAAAAGTGATGCTGCTTCTCACTGCCTCCTGGAACCCCTTCAAATGCCCCACACAATTTGGCCCTCTCTGCTTTCCTGAAAAGTCTATCCTCAAAAGCACCTTTTTTCACTTTCGGCGCCCTCCGGAGCAAAAAAGACAAACGTCCAGCTTTTGCTGCCACAGCAAAGGTGCCAGCGGGGAAAAGTGATGCTGCTTCTCACTGCCTCCTGGAACCCCTTCAAATGCCCCACACAATTTGGCCCTCTCTGCTTTCCTGAAAAGTCTATCCTCAAAAGCACCTTTTTTCACTTTCGGCGCTGTTTGGAGCAAAAAAGACAAACGTCCAGCTTTTGCTGCCACAGCAAAGGTGCCAGCGGGGAAAAGTGACGCTGCTTCTCACTGCCTCCTGGAACCCCTTCAAATGCCCCACACAATTTGGCCCTCTCTGCTTTCCTGCGCACTCTATCCTCAAAAGCACCTTTTTTCACTTTCGGCGCTGTTTGGAGCAAAAAAGACAAACGTCCAGCTTTTGCTGCCACAGCAAAGGTGCCAGCGGGGAAAAGTGATGCTGCTTCTCACTGCCTCCTGGAACCCCTTCAAATGCCCCAGACAATTTGGCCCTCTCTGCTTTCCTGAAAAGTCTATCCTCAAAAGCACCTTTTTTCACTTTCGGCGCCCTCCGGAGCAAAAAAGACAAACGTCCAGCTTTTGCTGCCACAGCAAAGGTGCCAGCGGGGAAAAGTGATGCTGCTTCTCACTGCCTCCTGGAACCCCTTCAAATGCCCCAGACAATTTGGCCCTCTCTGCTTTCATGCGCACTCTATCCTCAAAAGCACCTTTTTTCACTTTCGGCGCTGTTTGGAGCAAAAAAGACAAATGTCCAGCTTTTGCTGCCACAGCAAAGGTGCCAGCGGGGAAAAGTGATGCTGCTTCTCACTGCCTCCTGGAACCCCTTCAAATGCCCCACACAATTTGGCCCTCTCTGCTTTCCTGAAAAGTCTATCCTCAAAAGCACCTTTTTTCACTTTCGGCGCTGTTTGGAGCAAAAAAGACAAACGTCCAGCTTTTGCTGCCACAGCAAAGGTGCCAGCGGGGAAAAGTGACGCTGCTTCTCACTGCCTCCTGGAACCCCTTCAAATGCCCCACACAATTTGGCCCTCTCTGCTTTCCTGCGCACTCTATCCTCAAAAGCACCTTTTTTCACTTTCGGCGCTGTTTGGAGCAAAAAAGACAAACGTCCAGCTTTTGCTGCCACAGCAAAGGTGCCAGCGGGGAAAAGTGATGCTGCTTCTCACTGCCTCCTGGAACCCCTTCAAATGCCCCACACAATTTGGCCCTCTCTGCTTTCCTGCGCACTCTATCCTCAAAAGCACCTTTTTTCATTTTCGGCGCTGTTTGGAGCAAAAAAGACAAACGTCCAGCTTTTGCTGCCACAGCAAAGGTGCCAGCGGGGAAAAGTGATGCTGCTTCTCACTGCCTCCTGGAACCCCTTCAAATGCCCCACACAATTTGGCCCTCTCTGCTTTCCTGAGGACTCTATCCTCAAAAGCACCTTTTTTCACTTTCGGCGCTGTTTGGAGCAAAAAAGACAAACGTCCAGCTTTTGCTGCCACAGCAAAGGTGCCAGCGGGGAAAAGTGATGCTGCTTCTCACTGCCTCCTGGAACCCCTTCAAATGCCCCACACAATTTGGCCCTCTCTGCTTTCCTGAAAAGTCTATCCTCAAAAGCACCTTTTTTCACTTTCGGCGCTGTTTGGAGCAAAAAAGACAAACGTCCAGCTTTTGCTGCCACAGCAAAGGTGCCAGCGGGGAAAAGTGATGCTGCTTCTCACTGCCTCCTGGAACCCCTTCAAATGCCCCACACAATTTGGCCCTCTCTGCTTTCCTGAAAAGTCTATCCTCAAAAGCACCTTTTTTCACTTTCGGCGCTGTTTGGAGCAAAAAAGACAAACGTCCAGCTTTTGCTGCCACAGCAAAGGTGCCAGCGGGGAAAAGTGATGCTGCTTCTCACTGCCTCCTGGAACCCCTTCAAATGCCCCACACAATTTGGCCCTCTCTGCTTTCCTGAGGACTCTATCCTCAAAAGCACCTTTTTTCACTTTCGGCGCCCTCCGGAGCAAAAAAGACAAACGTCCAGCTTTTGCTGCCACAGCAGAGGTGCCAGCGGGGAAAAGTGATGCTGCTTCTCACTGCCTCCTGGAACCCCTTCAAATGCCCCACACAATTTGGCCCTCTGTGCTTTCCTGAAAAGTCTATCCTCAAAAGCACCTTTTTTCACTTTCGGCGCCCTCCGGAGCAAAAAAGACAAACGTCCAGCTTTTGCTGCCACAGCAAAGGTGCCAGCGGGGAAAAGTGATGCTGCTTCTCACTGCCTCCTGGAACCCCTTCAAATGCCCCACACAATTTGGCCCTCTCTGCTTTCCTGCGCACTCTATCCTCAAAAGCACCTTTTTTCACTTTCGGCGCTGTTTGGAGCAAAAAAGACAAATGTCCAGCTTTTGCTGCCACAGCAAAGGTGCCAGCGGGGAAAAGTGATGCTGCTTCTCACTGCCTCCTGGAACCCCTTCAAATGCCCCACACAATTTGGCCCTCTCTGCTTTCCTGAAAAGTCTATCCTCAAAAGCACCTTTTTTCACTTTCGGCGCTGTTTGGAGCAAAAAAGACAAACGTCCAGCTTTTGCTGCCACAGCAAAGGTGCCAGCGGGGAAAAGTGACGCTGCTTCTCACTGCCTCCTGGAACCCCTTCAAATGCCCCACACAATTTGGCCCTCTCTGCTTTCCTGCGCACTCTATCCTCAAAAGCACCTTTTTTCACTTTCGGCGCTGTTTGGAGCAAAAAAGACAAACGTCCAGCTTTTGCTGCCACAGCAAAGGTGCCAGCGGGGAAAAGTGATGCTGCTTCTCACTGCCTCCTGGAACCCCTTCAAATGCCCCACACAATTTGGCCCTCTCTGCTTTCCTGCGCACTCTATCCTCAAAAGCACCTTTTTTCATTTTCGGCGCTGTTTGGAGCAAAAAAGACAAACGTCCAGCTTTTGCTGCCACAGCAAAGGTGCCAGCGGGGAAAAGTGATGCTGCTTCTCACTGCCTCCTGGAACCCCTTCAAATGCCCCACACAATTTGGCCCTCTCTGCTTTCCTGAGGACTCTATCCTCAAAAGCACCTTTTTTCACTTTCGGCGCTGTTTGGAGCAAAAAAGACAAACGTCCAGCTTTTGCTGCCACAGCAAAGGTGCCAGCGGGGAAAAGTGATGCTGCTTCTCACTGCCTCCTGGAACCCCTTCAAATGCCCCACACAATTTGGCCCTCTCTGCTTTCCTGAAAAGTCTATCCTCAAAAGCACCTTTTTTCACTTTCGGCGCTGTTTGGAGCAAAAAAGACAAACGTCCAGCTTTTGCTGCCACAGCAAAGGTGCCAGCGGGGAAAAGTGACGCTGCTTCTCACTGCCTCCTGGAACCCCTTCAAATGCCCCACACAATTTGGCCCTCTCTGCTTTCCTGCGCACTCTATCCTCAAAAGCACCTTTTTTCACTTTCGGCGCTGTTTGGAGCAAAAAAGACAAACGTCCAGCTTTTGCTGCCACAGCAAAGGTGCCAGCGGGGAAAAGTGATGCTGCTTCTCACTGCCTCCTGGAACCCCTTCAAATGCCCCACACAATTTGGCCCTCTCTGCTTTCCTGCGCACTCTATCCTCAAAAGCACCTTTTTTCATTTTCGGCGCTGTTTGGAGCAAAAAAGACAAACGTCCAGCTTTTGCTGCCACAGCAAAGGTGCCAGCGGGGAAAAGTGATGCTGCTTCTCACTGCCTCCTGGAACCCCTTCAAATGCCCCACACAATTTGGCCCTCTCTGCTTTCCTGAGGACTCTATCCTCAAAAGCACCTTTTTTCACTTTCGGCGCTGTTTGGAGCAAAAAAGACAAACGTCCAGCTTTTGCTGCCACAGCAAAGGTGCCAGCGGGGAAAAGTGATGCTGCTTCTCACTGCCTCCTGGAACCCCTTCAAATGCCCCACACAATTTGGCCCTCTCTGCTTTCCTGAAAAGTCTATCCTCAAAAGCACCTTTTTTCACTTTCGGCGCTGTTTGGAGCAAAAAAGACAAACGTCCAGCTTTTGCTGCCACAGCAAAGGTGCCAGCGGGGAAAAGTGATGCTGCTTCTCACTGCCTCCTGGAACCCCTTCAAATGCCCCACACAATTTGGCCCTCTCTGCTTTCCTGAAAAGTCTATCCTCAAAAGCACCTTTTTTCACTTTCGGCGCTGTTTGGAGCAAAAAAGACAAACGTCCAGCTTTTGCTGCCACAGCAAAGGTGCCAGCGGGGAAAAGTGATGCTGCTTCTCACTGCCTCCTGGAACCCCTTCAAATGCCCCAGACAATTTGGCCCTCTCTGCTTTCCTGAGGACTCTATCCTCAAAAGCACCTTTTTTCACTTTCGGCGCCCTCCGGAGCAAAAAAGACAAACGTCCAGCTTTTGCTGCCACAGCAGAGGTGCCAGCGGGGAAAAGTGATGCTGCTTCTCACTGCCTCCTGGAACCCCTTCAAATGCCCCACACAATTTGGCCCTCTGTGCTTTCCTGAAAAGTCTATCCTCAAAAGCACCTTTTTTCACTTTCGGCGCCCTCCGGAGCAAAAAAGACAAACGTCCAGCTTTTGCTGCCACAGCAAAGGTGCCAGCGGGGAAAAGTGATGCTGCTTCTCACTGCCTCCTGGAACCCCTTCAAATGCCCCAGACAATTTGGCCCTCTCTGCTTTCCTGCGCACTCTATCCTCAAAAGCACCTTTTTTCACTTTCGGCGCTGTTTGGAGCAAAAAAGACAAATGTCCAGCTTTTGCTGCCACAGCAAAGGTGCCAGCGGGGAAAAGTGATGCTGCTTCTCACTGCCTCCTGGAACCCCTTCAAATGCCCCACACAATTTGGCCCTCTCTGCTTTCCTGAAAAGTCTATCCTCAAAAGCACCTTTTTTCACTTTCGGCGCTGTTTGGAGCAAAAAAGACAAACGTCCAGCTTTTGCTGCCACAGCAAAGGTGCCAGCGGGGAAAAGTGACGCTGCTTCTCACTGCCTCCTGGAACCCCTTCAAATGCCCCACACAATTTGGCCCTCTCTGCTTTCCTGAGGACTCTATCCTCAAAAGCACCTTTTTTCACTTTCGGCGCTGTTTGGAGCAAAAAAGACAAACGTCCAGCTTTTGCTGCCACAGCAAAGGTGCCAGCGGGGAAAAGTGATGCTGCTTCTCACTGCCTCCTGGAACCCCTTCAAATGCCCCACACAATTTGGCCCTCTCTGCTTTCCTGCGCACTCTATCCTCAAAAGCACCTTTTTTCATTTTCGGCGCTGTTTGGAGCAAAAAAGACAAACGTCCAGCTTTTGCTGCCACAGCAAAGGTGCCAGCGGGGAAAAGTGATGCTGCTTCTCACTGCCTCCTGGAACCCC
The DNA here is from genome assembly GCF_965231255.1 of Vanellus vanellus. NCBI lineage: Eukaryota > Metazoa > Chordata > Aves > Charadriiformes > Charadriidae > Vanellus > Vanellus vanellus. Next base: position 918 of record NW_028128715.1, on the reverse strand, counting down.
TTCAAATGCCCCACACAATTTGGCCCTCTCTGCTTTCCTGAAAAGTCTATCCTCAAAAGCACCTTTTTTCACTTTCGGCGCTGTTTGGAGCAAAAAAGACAAACGTCCAGCTTTTGCTGCCACAGCAAAGGTGCCAGCGGGGAAAAGTGATGCTGCTTCTCACTGCCTCCTGGAACCCCTTCAAATGCCCCACACAATTTGGCCCTCTCTGCTTTCCTGAAAAGTCTATCCTCAAAAGCACCTTTTTTCACTTTCGGCGCTGTTTGGAGCAAAAAAGACAAACGTCCAGCTTTTGCTGCCACAGCAAAGGTGCCAGCGGGGAAAAGTGATGCTGCTTCTCACTGCCTCCTGGAACCCCTTCAAATGCCCCAGACAATTTGGCCCTCTCTGCTTTCCTGAGGACTCTATCCTCAAAAGCACCTTTTTTCACTTTCGGCGCCCTCCGGAGCAAAAAAGACAAACGTCCAGCTTTTGCTGCCACAGCAGAGGTGCCAGCGGGGAAAAGTGATGCTGCTTCTCACTGCCTCCTGGAACCCCTTCAAATGCCCCACACAATTTGGCCCTCTGTGCTTTCCTGAAAAGTCTATCCTCAAAAGCACCTTTTTTCACTTTCGGCGCTGTTTGGAGCAAAAAAGACAAACGTCCAGCTTTTGCTGCCACAGCAAAGGTGCCAGCGGGGAAAAGTGATGCTGCTTCTCACTGCCTCCTGGAACCCCTTCTAATGCCCCAGACAATTTGGCCCTCTCTGCTTTCCTGCGCACTCTATCCTCAAACCCCCCCAGGGACCCCCCACTGACTGTCCCCCCTCTCTATGTGGGGCAGGAGCTGCAGGAGGACCCCAAATTCTTTCTCCTTATCCACTTTAATTCCTCCAGGGACCCCTCAAACCCCCCCAGGGACCCCCCACTGACTCTCCCC
>NW_028128716.1:0-42223 GCF_965231255.1 Vanellus vanellus | reverse complement strand
AGTACCCCCAGTACCCCCACCTCCCCCCGCTCCCCCATCACCCCCACTGCCCTCCCAGTCATCCCAGTGCCCTCCCAGTGCCCTCCCAGTGCCCTCCCAGTATCCCCCCCCCCCACCTCCCCCCGCTCCCCTATGGCCCCCACTGCCCTCCCAGTGCCCTCCCAGTCATCCCACTGCCCTCCCAGTTATCCCAGTGCCCTCCCAGTACCCCCCCTCCCCCAGTGCCCTCCCAGTTATCCCAGTGCCCTCCCAGTCATCCCACTGCCCTCCCAGTTATCCCAGTGTCCTCCCAGTCCTCCCACTGCCCTCCCAGTACCCCCAGTACCCCCCTCCCCCACCTCCCCCCGCTCCCCCATCGCCCCCACTGCCCTCCCAGTCATCCCACTGCCCTCCCAGTTATCCCAGTGCCCTCCCAGTCATCCCAGTGCCCTCCCAGTACTCCCAGTACCCCCATTACCCCCACCTCCCCCCGCTCCCCCATGGCCCCCACTGCCCTCCCAGTCCTCCCAGTGCCCTCCCAGTGCCCTCCCAGTACCCCCACCTCCCCCAGTGCCCTCCCAGTTATCCCAGTGCCCTCCCAGTTATCCCAGTACCCCCACCTCCCCCCGCTCCCCCATGGCCCCCACTGCCATCCCAGTCCTCCCAGTGCCCTCCCAGTCCTCCCAGTGCCCTCCCAGTCCTCCCACCGCCCTCCCAGTCCTCCCAGTGCCCTCCCAGTCATCCCACTGCCCTCCCAGTCCTCCCAGTGCCCTCCCAGTACCCCCAGTACCCCATTACCCCCACATCCCCCCGCTCCCCCATCGCCCCCACTGCCCTCCCAGTCATCCCAGTGCCCTCCCAGTGCCCTCCCAGTGCCCTCCCAGTATCCCCCCCCCCACCTCCCCCCGCTCCCCCATGGCCCCCACTGCCCTCCCACTGCCCTCCCAGTCCTCCCAGTGCCCTCCCAGTGCCCTCCCAGTACCCCCACCTCCCCCAGTGCCCTCCCAGTTATCCCAGTGCCCTCCCAGTTATCCCAGTACCCCCCCCCACCTCCCCCCGCACCCCCATGGCCCCCACTGCCCTCCCAGTCCTCCCAGTGCCCTCCCAGTCATCCCAGTGCCCTCCCAGTCCCTCCCAGTGCACTCCCAGTCCTCCCACCGCCCTCCCAGTCCTCCCAGTGCCCTCCCAGTCATCCCACTGCCCTCCCAGTCCTCCCAGTGCCCTCCCAGTACCCCCAGTACCCCCAGTACCCCCACATCCCCCCGCTCCACCATCGCCCCCACTGCCCTCCCAGTCATCCCAGTGCCCTCCCAGTGCCCTCCCAGTGCCCTCCCAGTATCCCCCCCCCCACCTCCCCCCGCTCCCCTATGGCCCCCACTGCCCTCCCAGTTATCCCAGTGCCCTCCCAGTGCCCTCCCAGTATCCCCCCCCCCACCTCCCCCCGCTCCCCCATGGCCCCCACTGCCCTCCCAGTCCTCCCAGTGTCCTCCCAGTTATCCCAGTGCCCTCCCAGTCATCCCAGTGCCCTCCCAGTACCCCCAGTACCCCCCCCCCACACCTCCCCCCGCTCCCCCATCACCCCCACTGCCCTCCCAGTCCTCCCACTGCCCTCCCAGTCCTCCCAGTGCCCTCCCAGTACCCCCAGTACCCCATTACCCCCACATCCCCCCGCTCCCCCATGGCCCCCACTGCCCTCCCAGTCCTCCCAGTGCCCTCCCAGTCCTCCCAGTGCCCTCCCAGTCATCCCACTGCCCTCCCAGTCCTCCCAGTGTCCTCCCAGTCCTCCCACCGCCCTCCCAGTCCTCCCAGTGCCCTCCCAGTCATCCCACTGCCCTCCCAGTTATCCCAGTGTCCTCCCAGTCATCCCAGTGCCCTCCCAGTACCCCCAGTACCCCATTACCCCCACATCCCCCCGCTCCCCCATGGCCCCCACTGCCCTCCCAGTCCTCCCAGTGCCCTCCCAGTCCTCCCACCACCCTCCCAGTCCTCCCACTGCCCTCCCAGTCCTCCCAGTGCCCTCCCAGTCCTCCCAGTGCCCTCCCAGTACCCCCAGTACCCCCAGTACCCCCACCTCCCCCCGCTCCCCCATGGCCCCCACTGCCCTCCCAGTCATCCCATTGCCCTCCCAGTCCTCCCAGTGCCCTCCCAGTACCCCCCCTCCCCCACCTCCCCCCGCTCCCCCTTCGCCCCCACCGCCCTCCCAGTCATCCCACCGCCCTCCCAGTCCTCCCAGTGCCCTCCCAGTACCCCCAGTACCCCTCCCTCCCCCCACTCCCCCCGCTCCCCCATCACCCCCACTGCCCTCCCAGTCATCCCAGTGCCCTCCCAGTCATCCCAGTGCCCTCCCAGTACCCCCAGTACCCCCCCCTCCCCCACCTCCCCCCGCTCCCCCATGGCCCCCCTGCCCTCCCAGTCCTCCCAGTGCCCTCCCAGTCATCCCACTGCCCTCCCAGTCATCCCAGTGCCCTCCCAGTACCCCCAGTACCCCCCTCCTCCCCCACTTCCCCCCGCTCCCCCATCACCCCCCACTGCCCTCCCAGTCATCCCAGTGCCCTCCCAGTGCCCTCCCAGTGCCCTCCCAGTATCCCCCCCCCCACCTCCCCCCGCTCCCCCATGGCCCCCACTGCCCTCCCAGTGCCCTCCCAGTCCTCCCACCGCCCTCCCAGTTATCCCAGTGCCCTCCCAGTCATCCCAGTGCCCTCCCAGTACCCCCAGTACCCCCCCCACACCTCCCCCCGCTCCCCCATCACCCCCACTGCCCTCCCAGTCCTCCCACTGCCCTCCCAGTCCTCCCAGTGCCCTCCCAGTGCCCTCCCAGTACCCCATTACCCCCACCTCCCCCCGCTCCCCCATGGCCCCCACTGCCCTCCCAGTCCTCCCAGTGCCCTCCCAGTCCTCCCACCGCCCTCCCAGTTATCCAGTGCCCTCCCAGTCATCCCAGTGCCCTCCCAGTACCCCCAGTACCCCCCCCCACACCTCCCCCCGCTCCCCCATCACCCCCACTGCCCTCCCAGTCCTCCCACTGCCCTCCCAGTCCTCCCAGTGCCCTCCCAGTGCCCTCCCAGTACCCCATTACCCCCACCTCCCCCCGCTCCCCCATGGCCCCCACTGCCCTCCCAGTCCTCCCAGTGCCCTCCCAGTCCTCCCACCGCCCTCCCAGTCATCCCACTGCCCTCCCAGTTATCCCAGTGCCCTCCCAGTCCTCCCAGTGCCCTCCCAGTACCCCCAGTACCCCATTACCCCCACATCCCCCGCTCCCCCATCGCCCCCACTGCCCTCCCAGTCATCCCAGTGCCCTCCCAGTGCCCTCCCAGTGCCCTCCCAGTATCCCCCCCCCACCTCCCCCCGCTCCCCCATGCCCCCACTGCCCTCCCAGTGCCCTCCCAGTCCTCCCACCGCCCTCCTAGTTATCCCAGTGCCCTCCCAGTCATCCCAGTGCCCTCCCAGTACCCCCAGTACCCCCCCCTTCCCCACCTCCCCCCGCTCCCCCATCACCCCCACTGCCCTCCCAGTCCTCCCAGTGCCCTCCCAGTCCCTCCCAGTGCCCTCCCAGTGCCCTCCCAGTCATCCCAGTACCCCCAGTACCCCAGTACCCCACCTCCCCCCACTCCCCCATGGCCCCCACTGCCCTCCCAGTCCTCCCAGTGCCCTCCCAGTGCCCTCCCCAGTCCTCCCAGTACCCCCAGTACCCCCAGTACCCCCACCTCCCCCCGCTCCCCCATGGCCCCCACTGCCCTCCCAGTGCCCTCCCAGTGCCCTCCCAGTCCTCCCAGTGCCCTCCCAGTACCCCCAGTACCCCCCCCTTCCCCACCTCCCCCCGCTCCCCCATCACCCCCACTGCCCTCCCAGTCCTCCCAGTGCCCTCCCAGTGCCCTCCCAGGGAGGTCGGGGGGAGGGGAGGGGGGGGGGCCCAGCACCCACCTTCCCCGTGGGCCACCCAGACCCCCAGGGTGGCTCCCGCCATCCCCCGCAGCATCAGGGCGGGGCCCTCTTCCACCCGCACCGTCACGAACCGCGACTCGAAGCGCCCCGAAACGTTGGGGAGCAGCGCCGCCGCCGGGGGGTCCCCTCCTCTGTGCCGACCCCCCCCCCCATCCCCCACAGCGTCACTGCCTGACCACCACCCCCCCCCTTAATGGAAAAGGGGGGGGGGTATGGCACCCACCCATGGGTGGTACATCCCCCCCCCAGGGGTGGCCCCCCCCCCCCCCCCCCATGGCATAACCCCCCCCCCATAAGACCCCCCCCCCATGGGAAACCCACCCCTAAAGGGATACTGTCCCCTATGGGACCCCCCCCTATGGGTGACCCCCCCACCCATAGGACCCCCCATCCCCACCTATGGGTGCCCCCCCCATGGCATAATCCCCCCCCCCCCCCCATAGGACCCCCCCCCCCATTGGGAAACCCACCCCTAAAGGGACACTGTCCACTATGGGACCCCCCCTATGGGTGACCCCCCCACCTATGGGTGCCCCCCCACCCATAGGACCACCCCCCACCTATGGGTGCCCCCCCCACCCATGGGTGCCCCCCCATGCCACCCCCCCCCCCCCCCATGGGAAAACCCACCCCTAAAGTCACCCCATCCCCTATGGGACCCCCCCCATGGGTGCCCCCCCCCCCCCATAGGACCCCCATCCCCACCTATGGGTGCCCCCCCCATGGCATAACAACACCCCCCCCCATAGGACACCCCCCCCCCCATGGGATACCCACCCCTAAAGGGATACTGTCCCCTATGGGACCCCCACCTATGGGTGCCCCCCCCCCCATCCCCCACAGCGTCACTGCCTGACCACCCCCCCCCCTTAATGGAAAAAGGGGGGGGAGGGGGGTATGGCACCCACCCATGGGTGGTACATCCCCCCCCCTAGGGGTGCCCCCCCCCCCCATAGGACCACCCCCCCCCCCCCCATGGGAAACCCACCCCTAAAGGGACACTGTCCCCTATGGGACCCCCCCTATGGGTGCCCCCCCCACCCATGGGACCCCCATCCCCACCTATGGGTGCCCCCCCCCCCCCCCCCAGGACACCCCCCCCATGGGATACCCACCCTAAAGGGATACTGTCCCCTATGGGACCCCACCTTTGGGTGACCCCCCCCACCCATAGGACCCCCATCCCCACCTATGGGTGCCCCCCCCATGGCATAACCCCCCCCCATAGGACACCCCCCCCCATTGGGATACCCACCCCTAAAGGGACACTGTCCCCTATGGGACCCCCCACCTATGGGTGACCCCCCCACCTATGGGTGCCCCCCCACCCATAGGACCCCCATCCCCACCTATGGGTGCCCCCCCCATCGCATAACACCCCCCCCCATAGGACCCCCCCCCCCCATGGGATACCCACCCCTAAAGTGACACTATCCCCTATGGGACCCCCACCTATGGGTGCCCCCCCACCCATAAGACCATCCCCACCTATGGGTGCCCCCCCCCCACCCATGGGTGCCCCCCCCATGGGAAAACCCACCCCTAAAGTCACCCCATCCCCTATGGGACCCCCCCCATGACACCACCCCCTACCCATAGGACCACCCCCCACCTATGGGTGCCCCTCCCCCAGGACCCCCATCCCCACCTATGGGTGCCCCCCCATGGCATAACCCCCCCCCCCATAGGACCCCCCCCATTGGGAAACCCACCCCTAAAGTGACACTATCTCCTATGGGACCCCCACCTATGGGTGTTCCCCCCACCTATGGGTGCCCCCCACCCATAGGACCACCCCCCACCCATGGGTGCCCCCCATGGCACAAGCCCCCCCCCATAGGACCCCCCCCCCCCATGGGAAAACCCACCCCTAAAGTCACCCCATCCCCTATGGGACCCCCACCCATGACACCACCCCATACCCATAAGACCACCCCCCACCTATGGGTGCCCCCCCCCCCCCCTCCCCCCACCCATGGGTGCCCCCCCCCCCCAGCACCCACCGCGGGGGGGTCCCACCCAGCCCAGCAGGGTGAGCAGTTGGCAGCCGTTGCAGACCCCGAGGCTGAAGGTTTCGGGGCGAAGGCGGAAGCGGCGCAGAGCATCGCGCGCCCGCGGGTGGTACCGCACCGCCGCCGCCCACCCTAAAATTTGGGGGGGGGGGGGGGGATGGGATGGGGGGGGAGGAGGATTTAATATAGGGCGGGGGCACCCCAAAAATGGGGACACACCCACCCCCCCCTCCAAATCTGGCACCAGCCCTCCTGAAAGAAAGGGCACCCCAAAAAATGGCACACACACCCGTGACACCCCAACCCCGTGACACCCCAAAACCGGGACCACCCCAAAACAGGGACACCCCAAAACAGTGACGCCCCAAAACCAGAGACACCCCCAACCGGTGACACCCCCAACCCGTGACACCCCCAAAGGGGCCACCCCAACCCCGTGACACCCCAAAACCGGGACCACCCCAAAACCAGAGACACCCCAAAACCAGAGACACCCCCAACCCATGACACCCCCAAACCAGTGACACCCCCAAAGGGAACACCCCAAAACCGGTGACACCCCCAACCCGTGACACCCCCCAACCCGGTGACACCCCCCAACCGGTGACACCCCCAAAGGGGACACCCCCAACCCGTGACACCCCCAACCCGTGACACCCCCAAACCGGTGACACCCCAACCCCGTGACACCCCAAAACCGGGACCACCCCAAAACCAGTGACACCCCCAACCCGTGACACCCCCCAACCCATGACACCCCCAACCCGGTGACAACCCCAAACCGGTGACACCCCCAAAGGGGACACCCCAAACCAGTGACACCCCCAACCCAGTGACACCCCCAAAGGGGCCACCCCAAAACAGTGACACCCCAAAACCGGGACCACCCCAAAACCAGAGACACCCCCAACCCATGACACCCCCCAACCCCGTGACACCCCCAAAACCGGTGACACCCCCAAAGGGGACACCCCCAACCCGTGACACCCCCCAACCGGTGACACCCCCAAAAGGGACACCCCAACCCCGTGACACCCCAAAACCGGGACCACCCCAAAACCAGAGACACCCCCAACCCATGACACCCCAAAACCGGTGACACCCCCAACCCGGTGACACCCCCCAACCGGTGACACCCCCAAAGGGGACACCCCCAACCCGTGACACCCCCCAACCGGTGACACCCCCAAAAGGGACACCCCAACCCCGTGACACCCCAACCCCGTGACACCCCAAAACCGGGACCACCCCAAAACCAGAGACACCCCCAACCCATGACACCCCCAAACCGGTGACACCCCCAACCCCGTGACACCCCCAACCGGTGACACCCCCAAAGGGGCCCCCCGGGGCCCCCCGACTCACCCCTGGCGGAGCCGAGGACGTCGGCGTAGCTGAACCCCCCCACGAAGACCACCCCCCGGAAGCCCTCGAGGGTGGCGGAGCCGCGGCACAGGTCCTCCGTCGTCACGTCCCAAACCTGGGGACAACCCCGCCCCGCTCACGGGCTACCGACCCCCCGACACGCCGGTCCACTGGGCTACCAACCCCCTGACAGCGGGGGGCCCCGTGGCCACCAAATTCCCAACACGTGGGTCTTCTGGGCTACCAACCCCCCAAACGTGGGTCCTCTGGGCTACCAACCCCCCCGAAACGTGGGTCCTCTGGGCCACCAAAGCCCCTCAAAACGTGGGTCCTCTGGGCTACCGACCCCCCGACACACCGGTCCACTGGGCTACCAAACCCCTGACAGCGGGGGGCCCCGTGGCCACCAAATTCCCAACACGTGGGTCTTCTGGGCCACCAAAGCCCCCAAACGTGGGTCCTCTGGGCTACCAAACCCCTGACACCGTGGGTCCCCGTGGCCACCAAACCCCCAACACATGGGTCCTCTGGGCTACCAAACCCCTGAAAACGTGGGTCCTCTGAGCTACCAAACCCCTGACACCGTGGTCCACGTGGCCACCAAAGCCCCAACACATGGGTCTTCTGGGCCACCAACCCCCCAAAACGTGGGTCTTCTGGGCCACCAAAGCCCCTCAAAACGTGGGTCCTCTGGGCTACCGACCCCCCGACACGCCGGTCCACTGGGCTACCAACCCCCTGACAGCGGGGGGCCCCGTGGCCACCAAATTCCCAACACGTGGGTCTTCTGGGCTACCAAACCCCCCAAACGTGGGTCCTCTGGGCCACCAAAGCCCCTCGAAACGTGGGTCCTCTGGGCCACCAACCCCCCGACACGCTGGTCCACTGGGCTACCAACCCCCTGACAGCGGGGGGCCCCGTGGCCACCAAATTCCCAACACGTGGGTCTTCTGGGCCACCAACCCACCCGAAACCTGGGTCCTCTGGGCTACCGACCCCCCGAAACGTGGGTCCCCATGGCCACCAACCCCGCTGACACTTTGGTCCCTGTGGCTACCAACCCCACTGACACTTTGTTCCTCTGGGCCACCAAACCCCTGACACCGGGGTCCACGTGGCCACCAAAGCCCCAACACATGGGTCCTCTGGGCTACTGACCCACCCGATACGTGGGTCCTCTGGGCTACCGACCCCCTCGAAACGTGGGTCCTCTGGGCTACCAAACCCCTGACACCGTGGTCCCCGTGGCCACCAAAGCCCCAACACATGGGTCTTGTGGGCTACCGACCCCCCGAAACGTGGGTCCTCTGGGCCACCAAAGCCCCTCGAAACGTGGGTCCTCTGGGCCACCAACCCCCCGACACGCCAGTCCACTGGGCTACCAAACCCCTAACAGCGTGGGGCCCCGTGGCCACCAAATTCCCAACACGTGGGTCTTCTGGGCCACCAACCCCCCGAAACGTGGGTCCTCTGGGCTACCAAACCCCTGACAGCATGGGTCCACATGGCCACCAAAGCCCCAACACATGGGTCTTCTGGGCCACCAACCCCCCAAAACGTGGGTCTTCTGGGCCACCAAAGCCCCTCAAAACGTGGGTCCTCTGGGCTACCAACCCACCCGACACACCGGTCCACTGGGCTACCAACCCCCTGACAGCGGGGGGCCCCGTGGCCACCAAAGCCCCAACACGTGGGTCTTCTGGGCTACCAAACCCCCCAAACGTGGGTCTTCTGGGCCACCAAAGCCCCTCAAAACGTGGGTCCTCTGGGCTACTGACCCACCCGACACGCCGGTCCACTGGGCTACCAACCCCCTGACAGCGGGGGGCCCCGTGGCCACCAAATTCCCAACACGTGGGTCTTCTGGGCTACCAACCCCCCGAAACGTGGGTCCTCTGGGCCACCAAAGCCCCTCAAAACGTGGGTCCTCTGGGCTACCGACCCCCCGACACGCCGGTCCACTGGGCTACCAACCCCCTGACAGCGGGGGGCCCCGTGGCCACCAAATTCCCAACACATGGGTCTTCTGGGCTACCGACCCCCCGAAACGTGGGTCCTCTGGGCCACCAAACCCCCCCGATATGTTGGTCCTCTGGGCTACCAAACCCCTGACAGCGGGGGGCCCCCGTGGCCACCAAATTCCCAACACATGGGTCTTCTGGGCTACCAAACCCCCCAAACGTGGGTCCTCTGGGCTACCAAACCCCTGACACCGTGGTCCCCGTGGCCACCAAAGCCCCAACACATGGGTCTTCTGGGCCACCAACCCCCCCGAAATGTGGGTCTTCTGGGCCACCAAAGCCCCTCGAAACGTGGGTCCTCTGGGCTACCAAACCCCCCCAAAACGTGGGTCCTCTGGGCTACCAAACCCCTGACACCGGGGTCCCCGTGGCCACCAAAGCCCCAACACATGGGTCCTCTGGGCTACTGACCCACCCGATACGTGGGTCCTCTGGGCTACCAAACCCCTGACACCGTGGTCTCCGTGGCCACCAAATTCCCAACACGTGGGTCTTCTGGGCTACCAACCCACCCGAAACGTCGGTCCTCTGGGCCACCAACCCACCCAACACGCCGGTCCACTGGGCTACCAACCCCCTGACAGCGGGGGTCCCCGTGGCCACCAAATTCCCAACACGTGGGTCTTCTGGGCTACCAACCCCCCGAAACGTGGGTCCTCTGGGCCACCAAAGCCCCTCGAAACGTGGGTCCTCTGGGCTACCAACCCCCTCGAAACGTGGGTCCTCTGGGCCACCAAACCCCTGACACCGTGGTCCCCGTGGCCACCAAAGCCCCAACACATGGGTCTTCTGGGCCACCAACCCCCTGAAAACGTGGGTCCTCTGGGCTACTGACCCACCCGATACATGGGTCCTCTGGGCTACCAAACCCCCCCGATATGTTGGTCCTCTGGGCCACCAAACCCCTGACACCGTGGTCCTCGTGGCCACCAAACCCCCAACACCTGGGTCCTCTGGGCTACCAAACCCCCAAAACCTGGGTCCTCTGGGCTACAGATCCACCTGAAACGTGGGTCCCCATGGCCACCACCCCCACTGACACTTTGGTCCCCGTGGCTACCAACCCCCCGACACACGGGTCTTCTGGGCCACCAACCCCACTGACACTTTGGTCCTCTGGACCACCAACCCCCCAGACATATGGGTCCCGGTGGCCACCAACCCCACTGACACTTTGGTCCTCTGGGCCACCTTGGTCCCCCCGTGGCCATGGCGGTGGGGACAGTGGCCACCTTTGTCCCCGTGGCCACCGGGGGATTGGGGGGGGAAGTTGGGCCACCCCTCACCTGGAAGCCGGCCATGACGAAGGCGGCCGCCATCTCCCGGTCCCCGTTGCTGCCCTCCTCCCGTATCACGGCCACCCGCGGTCCCGGCAGCTCTGGGGACAACCACCGGTGTCACCACCCACCGGGTGTCACCACCCAACGGTGTCACCACCCACCAGTGTCACCTCCCAACGGTGTCACCTCCCACCGGTGGCACATCCCAATGGTGTCATCACCCACCAGTGTCACCTCCCAACGGTGTCACCACCCACCGGTGGCACCACCCAACGGTGTCACCTCCCACCGGTGGCACATCCCAATGGTGTCATCACCCACCGGTGTCACCTCCCAACGGTGTCACCACCCACCGGTGGCACCACCCAACGGTGTCACCTCCCACCGGTGGCACATCCCAACGGTGTCACCTCCCAACGGTGGCACATCCCACCAGTGGCACATCCCAACGGTGTCACCTCCCACCGGTGTCACCTCCCACCGGTGTCACCACCCACCAGTGTCACCTCCCACCAGTGGCACATCCCAACGGTGTCACCTCCCAACGGGTGGCACCACCCAATGGTGGCACCACCCAACGGTGTCACCACCCTCCCCCATCCCCCGATGTCCTCCCACCCCCCCGGGTGTCCCCAGACCCCTATGACCTCCATGACCCCCATGTCCCCCAGACCCCCAAGTCCCCCCAGACCCCTATGACCTCCATGACCCCCATGTCCCCCAGACCCCCATGTCCCCCCAGACCCCCATGACCTCCATGACCCCCATGTCCCCCAGACCCCCAAGTCCCCCCAGACCCCTATGACCTCCATGACCCCCATGTCCCCCAGACCCCCATGTCCCCCCAGACCCCCATGACCTCCATGACCCCCATGTCCCCCCCAGACGCCCATGTCCCCCCAGACCCCCATGACCTCCATGACCCCCATGTCCCCCCCCAGACCCTCATGATCTCCACGACCCCCACATCTTCCCAGACCTCCATGACCCCCATGATCTTCCAGCCCCCCATTGGACCACCAGACCCCCATGATCCCCCAGACCCCTATGACCTCCATGACCCCCGTGTCCCCCCCAGCCCCCCATGTCTTCCCAGACCTCCACCACCCCCACGACCCTCATCATCCCCCAGAACCTCAAGTCCCACCCAGACCCCCATGACCCCCTAGACCCCCATGTTCTCCCAGCCCCCCATGGTCCCTCAGCCCCCCATGGCTCTCCAGCCCCCCATGGCCCCCCGAGACCCCATGATCCCATCAGACACCCTATGATCCCTCAGAACCCTGGTGTGACCCCCAGGACCACCTCAGCCCCCCAATGACCCCCCCCTCAGCCCCCCATGACCACCCAGACCTCCATGACCCCCATAACCCCCCATATCCTCCCAGCCCCCCATGGTCCCTCAGCCCCCCATGGTCCCTCAGCCCCCATGGTCCCCCGAGACCCCATGATCCCATCAGACACCCTATGATCCCTCAGAACCCTGGTGTGACCCCCAGGACCACCTCAGCCCCCCATGACCACCCAGACCTCCATGACCCCCCATATCCTTCCAGCCCCCCATGGTCCCTCAGCCCCCCATGGCCCCCTGAGACCCCATGATCCCATCAGACACCCTATGATCCCTCAGAACCCTGGTGTGACCCCCAGGACCACCTCAGCCCCCCACGACCACCCAGACCTCCATGACCCCCATAACCCCCCATATCCTCCCGGCCCCCCACGCCCCCCATCCCCTCACCCATGTGCTGGAGCAGAGGGGGCTCCTCCAAGGGATCGAAGGTGAGGGTGAAGGTGGGTCCTTGGCGCCGGCGTAGCCCGGCCTCTTCCTGGGCCACACACTCTGGAGTCGCCTGTTCCCGCTCCAGCCGGAAGCTGGTCTCCTCCCAGACCGCCCGCAGGTCCCCCACGGGCTCAGAGAGGACGGACGTGCCTGCCACCATCACCTGAACCTGCCATGGGGACATGAGGATGGTGAGGGACATGGCCACCATCACCTGAACCTGCCATGGGGACATGAGGATGGTGAGGGACATGGCCACCATCACCTGAACCTGCCATGGGGACATGAGGATGGTGAGGGACATGGCCACCATCACCTGAACCTGCCATGGGGACATGAGGATGGTGAGGGACATGGCCACCATCACCTGAACCTGCCATGGGGACATGAGGATGGTGAGGGACATGGCCACCATCACCTGAACCTGCCATGGGGACATGAGGATGGTGAGGGACATGGCCACCATCACCTGAACCTGCCATGGGGACATGGGGGTGGTGAGGGAGATGGCCACCACCATGGTCACCACCATCTGAACCTGCTATAGGGACATGGGGATGGTGAGGGACATGGGAACATGGCTGCCACCACTTGAACCTGCCATGGGGACACGGGGATGGTGAGGGACACGGCCACCATCACCTGAACCTGCTATGGGGACATGAGGATGGTGAGGGACATGGCCACCATCACCTGAACCTGCCATGGGGACATGAGGATGGTGAGGGACATGGCCACCATCACCTGAACCTGCCATGGGGACATGAGGATGGTGAGGGACATGGCCACCATCACCTGAACCTGCCATGGGGACATGGGGGTGGTGAGGGAGATGGCCACCACCATGGTCACCACCATCTGAACCTGCTATAGGGACATGGGGATGGTGAGGGACATGGGGACATGGCTGCCACCACTTGAACCTGCCATGGGGACACGGGGATGGTGAGGGACACGGCCACCATCACCTGAACCTGCCATGGGGACATGAGGATGGTGAGGGACATGGCCACCATCACCTGAACCTTCCATGGGGACATGAGGATGGTGAGGGACATGGCCACCACCACCTGAACCTGCCATGGGGACACGGGGATGGTGAGGGACATGGCCACCACCACCTGAACCTGCCATGGGGACACGGGGATGGTGAGGGAGATGGCCACCACCATGGCCACCACCGTCTGAACCTGCTATAGGGACATGGGGATGGTGAGGGACATGGGGACGTGGCTACCACCATCTCTTGAACCTGCCATGGGGACATGGGGATGGTGAGGGAGATGGCCACCACCATGGTCACCACCATCTGAACCTGCTATAGGGACATGGGGATGGTGAGGGACATGGGGACATGGCTGCCACCACCTGAACCGGCCATGGGGACATGAGGATGGTGAGGGACATGGCCACCATCACCTGAACCTGCCATGGGGACATGAGGATGGTGAGGGACATGGCCACCATCACCTGAACCTGCCATGGGGACATGAGGATGGTGAGGGACATGGCCACCATCACCTGAACCTGCCATGGGGACATGAGGATGGTGAGGGACATGGCCACCATCACCTGAACCTGCCATGGGGACATGGGGGTGGTGAGGGAGATGGCCACCACCATGGTCACCACCATCTGAACCTGCTATAGGGACATGGGGATGGTGAGGGACATGGGAACATGGCTGCCACCACCTGAACCTGCCATGGGGACATGAGAATGGTGAGGGACATGGCCAGTACCATCTGAACCTGCTATAGGGACATGGGGATGGTGAGGGACGTGGGGACATGGCTACCACCATCTCTTGAACCTGCCATGGGGACATGGGGATGGTGAGGGACATGGCCACCACCACCTGAACCTGCCATGGGGACACGGGGGTGGTGAGGGAGATGGCCACCACCATGGCCACCACCATCTGAACCTGCTATAGGGACATGGGGATGGTGAGGGACATGGGAACATGGCTGCCACCACCTGAACCGGCCATGGGGACATGAGAATGGTGAGGGACACGGCCACCACCACTTGAACCTGCCATGGGGACACGGGGATGGTGAGGGAGATGGCCACCACCATGGTCACCACCATCTGAACCCGCTATAGGGACATGGGGATGGTGAGAGACATGGGGACATGGCCACCACCATCTCTTGAACCTGCCATGGGGACATGAGGATAGTGAGGGACATGGCCACCACCACCTGAACCTGCCATGGGGACACGGGGGTGGTGAGGGACATGGCCACCACCATGGCCACCACCATCTGAACCTGCTATAGGGACATGGGGATGGTGAGGGACGTGGGCACATGGCTACCACCATCTCTTGAACCTGCCATGGGGACACAGGGATGGTGAGGGACATGACAACCACCATAGCCACCACCACCTGACACGGGGCCACGGGGACACAGCCATGGGGACTCAGCAATGGGGACATAGCCATGACCACCTCCTCTCCCACCATGACACCAACGGATATGGCCATGGGGACACGGCCATCTCCAGTCCCACCATAACACCATGGGGACACGGCCATGGGGACGCGGCAATGGGGACACAGCCATCTCCTGTCCCACCATGACACCATGGGGACATGGCCATGGGGACACGGCCATCTCCAGTCCCACCATAACACCATGGGGACACGGCCATGGGGCCATCTCCTGTCCCAACATCACACCATGGGGACATGGCCATGGGGACACGGCCATCTCCAGCCCCACCATAACATCATGGGGACATGGCCATCTCCAGTCCCACCATAACACCATGGGGACACGGCCATGGGGCCATCTCCTGTCCCACCATGACACCATGGGGACATGGCCATGGGGACACGGCCATCTCCAGCCCCACCATAACATCATGGGGACATGGCCATCTCCAGTCCCACCATGATACCATGGGGACATGGCCATGAGGACACGGCCATGGGGACACGGCAATGGGGACATAGCCATGGCCACCTCCTCTCCCACCGTGACACCAACGGATATGGCCATGGGGACATGGTCATCTCCAGTCCCACCATAACACCATGGGGACACGGCCATCTCCTGTCCCAACATCACACCATGGGCACACGGCCATCTCCTGTCCCACCATGACACCATGGGGACACAGCCATGGGGACACGGCAATGGGGACATAGCCATGGCCACCTCCTCTCCCACCGTGACACCAATGGATATGGCCATGGGGCCACGGCCATGGGGCCACCTCCTGTCCCTCCACACCATGGGGACACATCTGCAGGTCCACCTCCTAAGCCACCTCCCCTTCCCCTCCCCCCCCCCCCCCCCCCCCGATGTCACCATGTCCCCTCACCGTGGCGTCGGGCCCATAGGGGCCGCTGTGGCCAATGGGGACACAGCACACGCCGACCTCCCGGTAGCGGCGGCAGATGTCCACACTGGTCCCCATCGGCACCTCCAGCACCAACCCCGGTTCCTCCGCGAACAGCAGGGCCAGCGCTGCGGGGACAAGGGACACGGCGGATGGGGGACGGGGACATGGGACATCAGACAGGGAGATGTGGGACATGGGAACGGGGGGACGGGGGATGTGGGGCCGTGGGACATGGGGATGTGGGGCCGTGGGACATGGGGATGTGGGGACCTGGGACATGGGGACATGGGACGTGGAGATGGGAGATGTGGGGACATCAGGGACATGGGGACATAAGGGACATGGAGATTGGAGATGTGGGGACATGGGGACGTGGAACATGGGACATGGAGATATGGGGACACGGGACATGGGGACACAGGAGATGGAGATGAGAGATGTGGGGACATCAGGGACATGGGACATGGGGATGTGGGGACATGGGACATGGGGACACGGGACGTGGAGATGGGAGATGTGGGGACGTGGGGACATGGAGATATGGGGATGGGGATGAGGGACATGGGGACGTGGGGACGTGGGGACATGGGGACATGGAGATATGGGGACACGGGACATGGAGATGGGAGATGTGGGGACATCAGGGACATGGGGATGTGGGGATGGGGATGAGGGACATGAGGATGTGGGGACATGGGGACGTGGAGATATGGGGACATGGGACATGGGGACATGGGACGTGGAGATGGGAGATGTGGGGACATCAGGGACATGGGGACATGGGGATGTGGGGACGTGGGACATGGAGATGGGAGATGTGGGGACATCAGGGACATGGGACATGGGGATGTGGGGACGTGGGACATGGAGATGGGAGATGTGGGGACATCAGGGACATGGGACATGGGGATGTGGGGACGTGGGACATGGAGATGGGAGATGTGGGGACATCAGGGACATGGGACATGGGGATGTGGGGACGTGGGACATGGAGATGGGAGATGTGGGGACATCAGGGACATGGGACATGGGGATGTGGGGATGGGGATGGGGGACATGGGGACATGGGGACATGGGGACATGGAGATATGGGGACATGGGACATGGAGATGGGAGATGTGGGGACATGGGGACACGGGACATGGAGACGGGAGATGTGGGGACATCAGGGATGTGGGACATGGGGATGTGGGGACGGGGATGAGGGACATGGGGATGTGGGGCCGTGGGACATGGGGATGTGGGGACCTGGGACATGGGGACACGGGACGTGGAGATGGGAGATGTGGGGACATCAGGGACATGGGGACATAAGGGACATGGAGATTGGAGATGTGGGGACATGGGGACGTGGAACATGGGACATGGAGATATGGGGACATGGGACATGGGGACACAGGAGATGGAGATGAGAGATGTGGGGACATCAGGGACATGGGACATGGGACATGGGGATGTGGTGACATGGGACATGGGGACACGGGACGTGGAGATGGGAGATGTGGGGACATCAGGGACATGGGGATGTGGGGATGGGGATGAGGGACATGGGGACGTGGGGACATGGGGACATGGAGATATGGGGACATGGGACATGGAGATGGGAGATGTGGGGACATCAGGGACATGGGGATGTGGGGACGTGGGACATGGGGACACGGGACGTGGAGATGGGAGATGTGGGGACGTGGGGACACGGAGATATGGGGATGGGGATGAGGGACATGGGGACGTGGGGACGTGGGGACATGGGGACATGGAGATATGGGGACATGGGACATGGAGATGGGAGATGTGGGGACATCAGGGACATGGGGATGTGGGGACATGGGACATGGGGACACGGGACGTGGAGATGGGAGATGTGGGGACGTGGGGACACGGAGATATGGGGATGGGGATGAGGGACATGGGGACGTGGGGACGTGGGGACATGGGGACATGGAGATATGGGGACATGGGACATGGAGATGGGAGATGTGGGGACATCAGGGACATGGGGATGTGGGGACATGGGACATGGGGACACGGGACGTGGAGATGGGAGATGTGGGGACGTGGGGACATGGAGATATGGGGATGGGGATGAGGGACATGGGGACGTGGGGACGTGGGGACATGGGGACATGGGACATGGGGACATGGGACATGGAGATGGGAGATGTGGGGACATCAGGGACATGGGACATGGGGATGTGGGGACGTGGGACATGGGGACACAGGACATGGAGATGGGAGATGTGGGGACATGGGGATGTGGGGACATGGGGATGTGGGGACATGGGGACACGGGACATGGAGATGGGAGATGTGGGGACATGGGGACATGGGACATGGGGATGTGGGGATGGGGATGGGGGACATGGGGACGTGGGGCCGTGGGACATGGGGATGTGGGGACCTGGGACATGGGGACACGGGACGTGGAGATGGGAGATGTGGGGACGTGGGGACATGGAGATATGGGGATGGGGATGAGGGACATGGGGACGTGGGGACGTGGGGACATGGGGACATGGAGATATGGGGAGACGGGACATGGAGATGGGAGATGTGGGGACATCAGGGACATGGGACATGGGGATGTGGGGACATGGGGACATGGGGACACAGGACATGGAGATGGGAGATGTGGGGACATGGGGATGTGGGGACATGGGGATGTGGGGACATGGGGACACGGGACATGGAGATGGGAGATGTGGGGACATCAGGGACATGGGGATGTGGGGATGGGGATGGGGGACATGGGGACGTGGGGACATGGGGACATGGAGATATGGGGACATGGGACATGGAGATGGGAGATGTGGGGTCATGGGGACACGGGACATGGAGACGGGAGATGTGGGGACATCAGGGACGTGGGACATGGGGATGTGGGGACGGGGATGAGGGACATGGGGATGTGGGGACGTGGGACATGGAGATATGGGGATGTGGGGACATGGGGACACAGGACGTGGAGATGGGAGATGTGGGGACATGGGGACATGGGACATGGGGATGTGGGGATGGGGATGGGGGACATGGGGATGTGGGACATGGGGACATGGAGATATGGGGACACGGGACATGGGGACATGGGACATGGAGACGGGAGATGTGGGGACATCAGGGACATGGGGACAGGGGGACTTGGGGACATGGGCCATGGAGGACATGGGGACATTAGACCTGAGGATGGGGATGTGGGACATAGGGGACGGGGGGGGACGGGAATTTGGGGACAGGGGCCAGAAGGCCATCTGGACCGGGGGGGGGACAGGAGGACACGTGGCACGTGCCACTGGGAGAGGGGTGGTGGGACGTTGAGATGAGGGTTCTCCAGGGGTTCCTCAAGGTGGGAAGGTCCTGGGGTGGGGTGGGGTGGGGTGGGGTGGGGGGACAGTCCCCGGGGGTGGTGACAGTGACTCACGAGAGACATCGGAGTGGCCGGTGGCCACGTCCACCTGGAGGCCACAGTTGCCGGCGAAGGCCATCTCCAGCAGACAACCCAGTAGCCCCCCATCGCTGACGTCGTGGCCCGCGCTCAGCGCCCTCTCTTGGAGGGGGACGGACGGACGGACGGGACGGACGGGACGGACGGACGGAGGGTGGGGACACACAGCGTCATGGCCCCGCCCCCGCAGCGGCACCCCAGTGTCACCCCAGTGTCACCCCAGTGTCACCCCCGACCCCCCACCGAGAGGGACAACAGGTCAACCCCGTCCGACCGCCCTACAGCCCCCGCCCAAATCTGCACCCCGAGTCTCCCCCCCCCCACCCCCAAATCTCCGCCCCCCCCCCCCGGCACCCCAAATCCCCCCTCGCACCCTGACCCCCCCCACCCCCACCCCAAATCTGCCCCCTGCACCCCAAATCCCCCCACTGCACCCCAAATCCCCCCTCTGTGCCCCAAATCTCCCCACTGCACCCCAAATCCCTCCCCACCCCCCCCCCCAAATCTCCCCCCCCCCCCCCCCGGCACCCCAAATCCCCCCTCGCACCCTGACCCCCCACCCCCCACCCCAAATCTCCCCACTGCACCCCAAATCCCCCCTCTGCGCCCCAAATCTCCCCACTGCACCCCAAATCCCTCCCCACCCCCCAAATCTCCCCCCCCCGGCACCCCAAATCCCCCCTCGCACCCTGACCCCCCACCCCCCACCCCAAATCTCCCCACTGCACCCCAAATCCCCCCTCTGTGCCCCAAATCTCCCCACTGCACCCCAAATCCCTCCCCACCCCCCACCCCCCAAATCTCCCCCCCCCCCCCCCCGGCACCCCAAATCCAAACCTGCACCCTGACCCCCCCACCCCAAATCCCCCCCTGAACCCCAAATCCCTCCTGCGCCCCAAATCCCCCCCTGCACCCCAAATCTCCCCCCTGCACCCCAAATCCCTCCCCCCACCCCAAATCTCCGCCCTGCACCCCAAATCCCCTCTGCGCCCCAAATCCCCCCCTGCACCCTGACCCCCCCACCCCAAATCCCCCCCTGCACCCCAAATCCCCCCCTGAACCCCAAATCCCTCCTGCGCCCCAAATCCCCCCCTGCACCCCAAATCTCCCCCCTGCACCCCAAATCCCTCCCCCCACCCCAAATCTCCCCACTGCACCCCAAATCCCCTCTGCGCCCCAAATCCCCCCCTGCACCCTGACCCCCCCACCCCAAATCCCCCCCTGCACCCCAAATCCCCCCCTGAACCCCAAATCCCTCCTGCGCCCCAAATCCCCCCCTGCACCCCAAATCTCCCCCCTGCACCCCAAATCCCTCCCCCCACCCCAAATCTCCCCACTGCACCCCAAATCCTCCCGAACCCCAAATCCCCCTGAACCCCAAATCCCTCCTGCGCCCCAAATCCCCCCCTGAACCCCAAATCCCTCCTGCGCCCCAAATCCCCCCCGGCACCCCAAATCTCCCCCCTGCACCCCAAATCCCCTCTGCGCCCCAATTCCCCCCCTGAACCCCAAATCTACCCCTGAACCCCAAATCCCTCCCCCCACCCCAAATCTCCCCACTGCACCCCAAATCCCTCCTGCGCCCCAAATCCCCCCCTGCACCCCAAACCTCCCCCTCTCCCCCCCCTCCCCCACCCCATGGCCCCCCCCAAACCTTGGATGAGGCTCTGGGTGAGGCGGAAAGCGGCCGCCAGAATTTGGGGGTCCTCCAGATCGGGGCAGGTGTCCCCCAACTGGGAGAAGACCTGGGCCAGAGCGCTGCCCCCCAAGCGGTGCCTCCCCGGGCTCAGCTGGACCCACAGCAGGGCTCCTGGGGGGACCCCAAAATCCATGGGGGGGGTCCGGCACCCCAAAAGGCGCCCCGAAACCACCCACGCCTCACAGCACCCCAAAATGTCACCAGGGGGTCACCACCCCTTCTTGGTGACCTCAAAACCCCTCATGGGCACCCCAAAATCCAGTGGGGGGGTCAACCCCCTATGAGCACCCCAAAATGCACCCAGAGATCCTGGGGGGACCCCAAAATCCATGGGGGAGGGTGGGGCACCCCAAAAGTCGCCCCGAAACCACCCACGCCTCACAGCACCCCAAAATGTCACCAGGGGGTCACCACCCCCTCTTGGTGACCCCAAAAACCCTCATGGGCACCTCAAAATCTTCAGGAGGGGGTCAACCCCCTACGAGCACCCCAAAATGCACACAGGGCTCCTGGGGGGACCCCAAAATCCATGGGGGAGGGTGGGGCACCCCAAAAGGCGCCCCGAAACCACCCACGGGTCACAGCACCCCAAAATGTCACCAGGGGGTCACCACCCCCTCTTGGTGACCCCAAAAACCCTCATGGGCACCTCAAAATCTTCAGTGGGGGGTCAACCCCCTACGAGCACCCCAAAATGCACACAGGGCTCCTGGGGGGGCCCCAAAATCCATGGGGGAGGGTGGGGCACCCCAAAAGGAGCCCCGAAACCACCCACGGGTCACAGCACCCCAAAATGTCACCAGGGGGTCACCACCCCCTCTTGGTGACCCCCAAAACCCCTCATGGGCACCCCAAAATCCAGGGGGGGGGTCAACCCCCTACGAGCACCCCAAAATGCACACAGAGCTACTGGGGGGACCCCAAAATCCATGGGGGGGGTCCGACACCCCAAAAGGCGCCCCGAAACCACCCACGGGTCACAGCACCCCAAAATGTCACCAGGGGGTCACCACCCCCTCTTGGTGACCCCAAAAACCCTCATGGGTACCCCAAAATCTTCAGGAGGGGGTCAACCCCCTACGAGCACCCCAAAATGCACACAGGGCTCCTGGGGGGACCCCAAAATCCATGGGGGAGAGTGGGGCACCCCAAAAGGCGCCCCGAAACCACCCACGGGTCACAGCACCCCAAAATGTCACCAGGGGGTCACCACCCCCTCTTGGTGACCCCAAAACCCTCATGGGCACCCCAAAATCCATCGGGGGGGCAACCCCCTACGAGCACCCCAAAATGCACACAGAGCTACTGGGGGGACCCCAAAATCCATGGGGGAGAGTGGGGCACCCCAAAAGGCGCCCCAAAACCACCCACGGGTCACAGCACCCCAAAATGTCACCAGGGTGTCACCACCCCTTCTTGGTGACCCCAAAACCCCTCATGGGCACCCCAAAATCTTCGGGGGGGTCAACCCCCTACGAGCACCCCAAAATGCACACAGGGCTCCTGGGGGGACCCCAAAATCCATGGGGGAGGGTGGGGCACCCCAAAAGGCGCCCCAAAACCACCCACGGGTCACAGCACCCCAAAATGTCACCAGGGTGTCACCACCCCCTCTGGTGACCCCAAAACCCCTCATGGGCACCCCAAAATCTTCAGAGGGGGGGCAACCCCCTAAGAGCACCCCAAAATGCACACAGAGCTACTGGGGGGACCCCAAAATCCATGGGGGAGAGTGGGGCACCCCAAAAGGCGCCCCAAAACCACCCACGGGTCACAGCACCCCAAAATGTCACCAGGGTGTCACCACCCCTTCTTGGTGACCCCAAAACCCCTCATGGGCACCCCAAAATCTTCAGGGGGGGGGTCAACCCCCTACGAGCACCCCAAAATGCACACAGGGCTCCTGGGGGGACCCCAAAATCCATGGGGGAGGGTGGGGCTCCCCAAAAGGCGCCCCGAAACCACCCACGCCTCACAGCACCCCAAAATGTCACCAGGGGGTCACCACCCCCTCTTGGTGACCCCAAAAACCCTCATGGGCACCCCAAAATCCAGTAAGGGGGTCAACCCCCTATGAGCACCCCAAAATGCACACAGGGCTCCTGGGGGGACCCCAAAATCCATGGGGGGGGTCCGGCACCCCAAAAGGCGCCCCGAAACCACCCACGCGTCACAGCACCCCAAAATGTCACCAGGGGGTCACCACCCCTCTGGTGACCCCAAAACCCCTCATGGGCACCCCAAAATCCAGTAAGGGGGTCAACCCTCTAGGAGCACCCCAAAATGTACTCAGAGCTACTGGGGGGACCCCAAAGTCCATGGGGAGGGTGGGGCACCCCAAAAGTCGCCCCGAAACCACCCACGCCTCACAGCACCCCAAAATGTCACCAGGGGGTCACCACTCCCTCTTGGTGACCCCAAAAACCCTCATGGGCACCTCAAAATCTTCAGTGGGGGGTCAACCCCCTACGAGCACCCCAAAATGCACACAGGGCTCCTGGGGGGACCCCAAAATCCATGGGGGAGGGTGGGGCACCCCAAAAGGCGCCCCGAAACCACCCACGCCTCACAGCACCCCAAAATGTCACCAGGGTGTCACCACCCCCTCTGGTGACCCCAAAACCCCTCATGGGCACCCCAAAATCTTCGGGGGGGTCAACCCTCTAGGAGCACCCCAAAATGTACTCAGAGCTCCCGGGGGAACCCCAAAATCCATGGGGGGGGGGGGGGACACCCCAAAATGTCACCAGGGGGTCACCACCCCCTCTTGGTGACCCCAAAACCCCTCATGGGCACCCCAAAATCCAGTAAGGGGCTCAACCCTCTAGGAGC
Source organism: Vanellus vanellus (assembly GCF_965231255.1). Classification (NCBI taxonomy): domain Eukaryota; kingdom Metazoa; phylum Chordata; class Aves; order Charadriiformes; family Charadriidae; genus Vanellus; species Vanellus vanellus. Next base: position 18,511 of record NW_028128716.1, on the reverse strand, counting down.
ACCCCAAAATGTACTCAGAGCTACTGGGGGGACCCCAAAAATCCATGGGTGGGGTGGGGCACCCCAAAAGGCGCCCAAAAACCACCCACGGGTCACAGCACCCCAAAATGTCACCAGGGGGTCACCACCCCCTCTTGGTGACCCCAAAAACCCTCATGGGCACCCCAAAATCCATGGGGGGGGGTCAACCCCCTACGAGCACCCCAAAATGCACCCAGAGATCCTGGGGGGACCCCAAAATCCATGGGGGGTGTGGGCACCCCAAAAGGCGCCCCGAAACCACCCACGGGTCACAGCACCCCAAAATGTCACCAGGGGGTCACCACCCCCTCCTGGTGACCCCAAAACCCCTCATGGGCACCCCAAAATCTTCAGGGGGGGGTCAACCCCCTACGAGCCCCCCGAAAGGCACCCCGGGGTCCCACCCGCCCCCAGGGGCACCCCAAAATTTCCCCCCCGGGGTGACTGACCTTTGCCATCGGGACACTTGAGGTCGGGGGTGACGGTGGCGGTGATGTCGGGACAGACGGCGTAGGCCGAGACCACCAGGGTGCCTGGGTGGGGGTCAAGAGGTCACGGGGGGGTCACCAGTGGGTGGGGGTCATGGGGAGGTTGGGGGGGTCACCCACGGCCAGGAGCAAGGGTGGTGGCACCTATGGGTCACAGCGTTGTGGGGGTGGCACCCATGACCCATCATCGTGGTGGTGGCACCCATGGGTCCATCCCATTGCCATGGCACCCATGACCCATCATCACGGTGGTGGCACCCATGGGTCCATCCCACTGCTATGGCACCTATGACCATCATCATGGTGGTGGCACCCATGGGTCTCTCCCACTTCTGTGGCACCCATGACCCATCATCGTGGTGGTGGCACCCATGGGTCCATCCCACTGCTATGGCACCCATGACCCATCATCGTGGTGGTGGCACCCATGGGTCCATCCCACTGCTATGGCACCCATGACCCATCATCATGGTGGTGGCACCCATGGGTCCATCCAACTGCCATGGCACCCATGACCCATCATCATAGTGGTGGCACCCATGGGTCCATCCCACTGCCATGGCACCCATGACCCATCATCATGGTGGTGGCACCCATGGGTCTCTCCCACTTCTGTGGCACCCATGACCCATCATCGTGGTGGTGGCACCCATGGGTCCATCCCATTGCCATGGCACCCATAACCCATCATCATGGTGGTGGCACCCCTGACCCATCATCGTGGTGGTGGCACCCATGGGTCCATCCCACTGCTGTGGCACCTATGACCATCATCATGGTGGTGTCACCCATGGGTCTCTCCCACTTCTGTGGCACCCATGACCCACCATCATGGTGGTGGCACCCATGGGTCCATCCCACTGCCATGGAACCCATGACCCATCATCACGGTGGTGGCACCCATGGGTCCATCCCACTGCTATGGCACCTATGACCATCATCATGGTGGTGGCACCCATGGGTCTCTCCCACTTCTGTGGCACCCATGACCCATCATCGTGGTGGTGGCACCCATGGGTCCATCCCACTGCTATGGCACCCATGACCCATCATCATGGTGGTGGCACCCATGGGTCCATCCCACTGCCATGGCACCCATGACCCATCATCATGGTGGTGGCACCCATGACCCATCATCGTGGTGGTGGCACCCATGGGTCCATCCCACTGCTGTGGCACCCATGACCCATCATCATAGTGGTGGCACCCATGGGTCCATCCCACTGCTATGGCACCCATGACCCATCATCGTGGTGGTGGCACCCATGGGTCCATCCCACTGCCATGGCACCCATGACCCATCATCATGGTGGTGGCACCCATAACCCATCATCGTGGTGGTGGCACCCATGGGTCCATCCCATTGCCATGGCACCCATAACCCATCATCATGGTGGTGGCACCCCTGACCCATCATCGTGGTGGTGGCACCCATGGGTCCATCCCACTGCTGTGGCACCTATGACCATCATCATGGTGGTGTCACCCATGGGTCTCTCCCACTTCTGTGGCACCCATGACCCACCATCATGGTGGTGGCACCCATGGGTCCATCCCACTGCCATGGCACCCATGACCCATCATCACGGTGGTGGCACCCATGGGTCCATCCCACTGCTATGGCACCTATGACCATCATCATGGTGGTGGCACCCATGGGTCTCTCCCACTTCTGTGGCACCCATGACCCATCATCGTGGTGGTGGCACCCATGGGTCCATCCCACTGCTATGGCACCCATGACCCATCATCATGGTGGTGGCACCCATGGGTCCATCCCACTGCCATGGCACCCATGACCCATCATCATGGTGGTGGCACCCATGACCCATCATCGTGGTGGTGGCACCCATGGGTCCATCCCACTGCTGTGGCACCCATGACCCATCATCATAGTGGTGGCACCCATGGGTCCATCCCACTGCTATGGCACCCATGACCCATCATCGTGGTGGTGGCACCCATGGGTCCATCCCACTGCTATGGCACCCATGACCCATCATCATGGTGGTGGCACCCATGACCCATCATCGTGGTGGTGGCACCCATGGGTCCATCCCATTGCCATGGCACCCATGACCCATCATCACGGTGGTGGCACCCATGGGTCCATCCCACTGCTATGGCACCCATGACCCATCATCGTGGTGGTGGCACCCATGGGTCCATCCCACTGCTATGGCACTCATGACCCATCATCGTGGTGGTGGCACCCATGGGTCCATCCCACTGCTGTGGCACCCATGACCCATCATCGTGGTGGTGGCACCCATGGGTCCATCCCACTGCCATGGCATCTATGACCATCATCATGGTGGTGGCACCCATTGGTCCTGGTGCTGTGGCATCCATGAGCCATCATCGTGGTGGTGGCACCCATGACCCATCATCGTGGTGGTGGCACCCATGGGTCCATCCCACTGCCATGGCACCTATGACCATCATCGTGGTGGTGGCACCCATGACCCATCATCATGGTGGTGTCACCCATGGGTCTCTCCCACTTCTGTGGCACCCATGACCCATCATCGTGGTGGTGGCACCCATGGGTCCATCCCACTGCCATGGCACCCATGACCCATCATCATGGTGGTGGCACCCGTGACCCACCATCGTGGTGGTGACACCAGTGGCTTCCTCCGCCCCCCGCTCCACCTCACCGGCACCCACCACCCCACCCCACCCCACCCCAGAGGGACTCACCGGGTGCCAGGACGGTGTCGGTGCCCACGCGGGCGGCCATGCTGAGCGAGTCCTTGCCCCCGTCGATGGCCACGCCCAGCTGGTGCAGGAGCTTCACCAGTCCTTCGCACGCCGTCACCAGCGCCCCCCCCTCCGCCCCCGTCTTCGCCCCCCACATCCAGTTCCCCGAACACTTCACGTCCTGGGGACACCAAAAAAAGAGGGGACACGGGGACGCGCGGGGGACAAAGAGAAGATGACATGAGGACACGTGGGATGGAGAGACACCAGGACCACGGAGGTAGAGGTGGGGGGGGGGGGACGACACGACGGGGACACACGTGGAGATGCGGGACGCATCTCCATGCCATGGCCATGCCATGGTCCCCCTTGATCGTGCTGTGGCCACACGGCAGTGGTCCCCCTTGGCCATGCCATGACCATGTCATGATCCCCTTTGGTCATGCCATGGCCACGCCATGGGCCACCTCGGCCATGCCATGGCTATGCCGAGGTCCCTTTGGTCATGCCATGGCCATGCCATGGTCCCCCTTGATCGTGCTGTGGCCACACGGCAGTGGTCCCCCTTGGCCATGCCATGACCATGCCATGATCCCCTTTGGTCATGCCATGGCCACGCCATGGGCCACCTCGGCCATGCCATGGCTATGCCGAGGTCCCTTTGGTCATGCCATGGCCACGCCATGGGCCACCTCGGCCATGCCATGGCCATGCCGAGGTCCCTTTGGTCATGCCATGGCCACGCCATAGGCCACCTCGGCCATGCCATGGCCATGCCATGGTCCCCCTTGATCGTGCTGTGGCCACACGGTAGTGGTCCCCCTTGGCCATGCCATGACCATGCCATGATCCCCTTTGGTCATGCCATGGCCACGCCATGGGCCACCTCGGCCATGCCATGGCCATGCCAAGGTCCCTTTGGTCATGCCATGGCCACGCCATGGGCCACCTCAGCCATGCCATGGCCATGCCAAGGTCCCTTTGCTCATGCCATGGCCACACCATGGTCCATCTCGGCCATGCCATGGCCATGCCATGGTCCCCCTTGATCGTGCTGTGGCCACATGGTGGTGGTCCCTCTTGGCCATGCCATGACCATACCATGATCCCCTTTGGTCATGCCATGGCCACGCCATGGGCCACCTCGGCCATGCCATGGCCATGCCGAGGTCCCTTTGGTCATGCCATGGCCATGCCATGGTCCCCCTTGATCGTGCTGTGGCCACACGGTAGTGGTCCCCCTTGGCCATGCCATGACCATGCCATGATCCCCTTTGGTCATGCCATGGTCACGCCATGGGCCACCTCGGCCATGCCATGGCCATGCCGAGGTCCCTTTGGTCATGCCATGGCCACGCCATGGGCCACCTCGGCCATGCCATGGCCATGCCGAGGTCCCTTTGGCCATGCCATGGCCATGCCATGGTCCCCCTTGATCGTGCTGTGGCCACACGGTGGTGGTCCCCCTTGGCCATGCCATGACCATGCCATGATCCCCTTTGGTCATGCCATGGCCACGCCATGGACCACCTCGGCCATGCCATGGCCATGCCATGGTCCCCCTTGATCGTGCTGTGGCCACACGGTAGTGGTCCCCCTCGGCCATGCCATGACCATGCCATGATCCCCTTTGGTCATGCCATGGCCACGCCATGGGCCACCTCGGCCATGCCATGGCTATGCCGAGGTCCCTTTGGTCATGCCATGGCCACGCCATGGGCCACCTCGGCCATGCCATGGCTATGCCAAGGTCCCTTTGGTCATGCCATGGCCACGCCATGGGCCACCTCAGCCATGCCATGGCCATGCCAAGGTCCCTTTGCTCATGCCATGGCCACACCATGGTCCATCTCGGCCATGCCATGGCCATGCCATGGTCCCCCTTGATCGTGCTGTGGCCACATGGTGGTGGTCCCTCTTGGCCATGCCATGACCATACCATGATCCCCTTTGGTCATGCCATGGCCACGCCATGGGCCACCTCGGCCATGCCATGGCCATGCCGAGGTCCCTTTGGTCATGCCATGGCCATGCCATGGTCCCCCTTGATCGTGCTGTGGCCACACGGTAGTGGTCCCCCTTGGCCATGCCATGACCATGCCATGATCCCCTTTGGTCATGCCATGGTCACGCCATGGGCCACCTCGGCCATGCCATGGCCATGCCGAGGTCCCTTTGGTCATGCCATGGCCACGCCATGGGCCACCTCGGCCATGCCATGGCCATGCCATGGTCCCCCTTGATCGTGCTGTGGCCACACGGTGGTGGTCCCCCTTGGCCATGCCATGACCATGCCATGATCCCCTTTGGTCATGCCATGGCCACGCCATGGACCACCTCGGCCATGCCATGGCCATGCCATGGTCCCCCTTGATCGTGCTGTGGCCACACGGTAGTGGTCCCCCTCGGCCATGCCATGACCATGCCATGATCCCCTTTGGTCATGCCATGGCCACGCCATGGGCCACCTCGGCCATGCCATGGCCATGCCGAGGTCCCTTTGGTCATGCCATGGCCACACCATGGGCCACCTCGGCCATGCCATGGCTATGCCGAGGTCCCTTTGGTCATGCCATGGCCACGCCATGGGCCACCTTGGCCGTGCCATGGCCATGCCGAGGTCCCTTTGGTCATGCCATGGCCATGCCATGGTCCCCCTTGATCGTGCTGTGGCCACACGGTAGTGGTCCCTCTTGGCCATGCCATGACCATGCCATGATCCCCTTTGGTCATGCCATGGCCACGCCATGGGCCATCTCAGCCATGCCATGACCACGCCGAGGTCCCCTTTGATCATGCTGTGGCCACATGGTGGTGGTCCCCCTTGGCCATGCCGTGACCATACTATGATCCCCTTTTGATGATCCCAAAGTCATGCCATGGCTATGCCCTGGTGGTGGCATGTCCCCCATGGTGTGGACATCCCATGGACACGCCAAAGCCATGTCATTGCTCCTGTAGCCACGCCATGACCATGGCAATGCTCCCAAAGTCCTGCCACGGCCGTGTCATGGTGGTGGCATGTCCCCCATGGCGTGGACATCCCATGGACACGCCAAAGCCATGTCATGGCTCCCGTAGCCACGCCATGACCATGGCATTGCTCCCAAAGTCATGCCATGGCCGTGTCATGGTGGTGGCATGTCCCCCACGGCACGGCCATCCCGTAGCCATGCCATGACCATGTCACCACTCCCAAAGTCATGCCATGGCCATGCCGTGGTGGTGGCATGTCCGCCATGGTGTGGACATCCCATGGACACACCAAAGCCATGTCATTGCTCCCGTAGCCACGCCATGACCATGGCAATGCTCCCAAAGTCATGCCACGGCCATGCCATGGTGGTGGCATGTCCCCCATGGCGTGGACATCCCATGGACACACCAAAGCCATGTCATGGCTCCCGTAGCCACACCATGACCATGTCACCACTCCCAAAGTCATGCCATGGCCATGCCGTGGTGGTGGCATGTCCCCCACGGCGTGGACATCCCATGGACACGCCAAAGCCATGTCATGGCTCCCGTAGCCACACCATGACCATGTCACCACTCCCAAAGTCATGCCATGGCCATGCCGTGGTGGTGGCATGTCCCCCATGGCGTGGACATCCCATGGACACGCCAAAGCCATGTCATTGCTCCCGTAGCCACGCCATGACCGTGGCAATGCTCCCAAAGTCATGCCACGGCCATGCCATGGTGGTGGCATGTCCCCCATGGCACGGCCATCCCGTAGCCATGCCACCACCGTGTCACCGCTCCCAAAGTCATGCCATGGCCATGCCGTGGTGGTGCTGTGCCCCCCATGGCGTGGACATCCCATGGACACGCCAAAGCCACGTCATTGCTCCCGTAGCCACGCCATGACCATGTCACTGCTCCCAAAGTCATGCCATGGCCATGCCGTGGTGGTGGCATGTCCCCCACGGCACGGCCATCCCGTAGCCACGCCATGACCATGTCATTGCTCCCAAAGTCATGCCATGGCCGTGGCATGGTGGTGGCATGTCCCCCATGGCGTGGACATCCCATGGACACGCCAAAGCCATGTCATTGCTCCTGTAGCCACGCCATGACCATGGCATTGCTCCCAAAGTCATGTCATGGCCATGCCGTGGTGGTGGCATGTCCCCCATGGCACGGCCATCCCGTAGCCACGCCATGACCATGTCATTGCTCCCAAAGTCATGCCATGGCCGTGGCATGCTGGTGGCATGTCCCCCATGGCGTGGACATCCCATGGACACGCCAAAGCCATGTCATGGCTCCCGTAGCCACACCATGACCATGTCACCACTCCCAAAGTCATGCCATGGCCATGCCGTGGTGGTGGCATGTCCCCCACGGCACGGCCATGCCGTAGCCATACCACCCCCAAGTCACCCCTCCCGTAGCCACCCCGTGGCGGTAGCCGTGGGGCAATACTCACACGGAGGTCGGTGATGCGGGCGAAGACGAGGTTGGTGAGAGCCTCGGTGAGGGCCAACCGGGCGCCGGCGGCCGGATCCAGCAGACCCTTGATTGGCTGCTCGCCCAGCGCGGTGGCCGCCCCCACCGTGTCGAAGTGGGACAGGGCCACCACGGCCACGTCGGCCAGCGGCGTGTGCAGGGGGCCTACGCACTGCTGTTGGGCCACCAGCCCCGTCACCGAGCGGTCCACCTGCCCCGGAGACAGAGGTGTGTCAGTGGTGGCCACAGAGATGGGAGGTGGCCCCGGGGATGGGGGTTTTTGGGGGGAGGACAAGGTTGGGACATGTGGGGACGGGGATGGGACACGTCCTGCGGGGACAGGGACATGGGCCGGGACATCTCCCAGGGAGTGGCATTGATTAGGGGGGGACACAAAGAGGGACACGTCCTGGAGGGACATGGAGTGGGACACGTGGGGGACATGGACACACTGGGAGGAGCACTGGGGACACGGAGGGGGATTGGGGACATGGAGTGGATCATGGCCACCAAGTGGGTTGGGGACATGGAGGGAACTGGTGGCACAAGGGGATTGGGGACATGGTGTGGACTGTGGCCACCATGTAGGTTGGGGACATGGAAGGGACTGTGGCCACCAAGGAGGTTGGGGACATGGAGGGAACTGGTGGCACAAGGGGATTGGGGACATGGTGTGGACTGTGGCCACCATGTAGGTTGGGGACATGGCCACCAAGGAGGTTGGGGACATGGAAGGGACTGTGGCCACCATGTAGGTTGGGGACATGGCCACCAAGGAGGTTGGGGACTTGGTATGGACTGTGGCCACCATGTAGGTTGGGGACATGGCCACCATGTAGGTTGGGGACATGGAAGGGACTGTGGCCACCAAGGAGGTTGGGGACATGGCCACCAAGGAGGTTGGGGACATGGTGTGGACTGTGGCCACCATGTAGGTTGGGGACATGGCCACCTAGGAGGTTGGGGACATGGTGTGGACTGTGGCCACCATGTAGGTTGGGGACATGGCCACCATGTAGGTTGGGGACATGGCCACCAAGGAGGTTGGGGACATGGTGTGGACTATGGCCACCATGTAGGTTGGGGACATGGCCACCAAGGAGGTTGGGGACACGGAAGGGACTGTGGCCACCATGTAGGTTGGGGACATGGCCACCAAGGAGGTTGGGGACATGGTGTGGACTGTGGCCACCATGTAGGTTGGGGACATGGCCACCTAGGAGGTTGGGGACATGGTGTGGACTGTGGCCACCATGTAGGTTGGGGACATGGCCACCATGTAGGTTGGGGACATGGCCACCAAGGAGGTTGGGGACATGGTGTGGACTATGGCCACCATGTAGGTTGGGGACATGGCCACCAAGGAGGTTGGGGACACGGAAGGGACTGTGGCCACCATGTAGGTTGGGGACATGGTATGGACTGTGGCCACCATGTAGGTTGGGGACATGGCCACCAAGGAGGTTGGGGACATGGTGTGGACTGTGGCCACCATGTAGGTTGGGGACATGGCCACCAAGGAGGTTGGGGACACGGAAGGGACTGTGGCCACCATGTATGTTGCCGACATGGCCACCAAGGAGGTTGTGGACATGGAAGGGACTGTGGCCACCATGTAGGTTGGGGACATGGCCACCAAGGAGGTTGGGGACATGGTGTGGACTGTGGCCACCATGTAGGTTGGGGACATGGCCACCAAGGAGGTTGGGGACATGGTGTGGACTGTGGCCACAATGTAGGTTGGGGACATGGCCACCATGTAGGTTGGGGACATGGCCACCAAGGAGGTTGGGGACATGGTGTGGACTGTGGCCACCATGTAGGTTGGGGACATGGCCACCAAGGAGGTTGGGGACACGGAAGGGACTGTGGCCACCATGTAGGTTGGGTATATGGTATGAACTGTGGCCACCATGTAGGTTGGGGACATGGCCACCAAGGAGGTTGGGGACATGGAGGGGACTGTGGCCACCATGTAGGCTGGGGACATGGTATGGACTGTGGCCACCATGTAGGTTGGGGACATGGCCACTAAGGAGGTTGGGGACATGGAAGGGACTGTGGCCACCATGGAGGTTGGGGACATGGCCACCACGTAGGTTGGGGACACGGTGGGGACGCGGTGGGGCCACGGGTACCTTGTTGGTGAGGTAACGCTTGCTAGCCACGGCCGGTAGCCGCAGGACACGCTCCAGCGCCTGCCGCACCGACAGCCCCGGGGGCAGCGCCAGCGGGCGCAGGGTGGGGGTCACCCGTTGCAGCACGAACTCCTGTGGGGGGGGGGGGTGGGGGGTGGAGGACACGAAGAGATGGAGGTCCCATCACCACGGGGGTCCCCAGCCCCACCCAGGGTGGTCCCAGTCCCATCGAGCGTCCCCATGGCCACTGGGCGTCCCCGTCATCACTGGTGGTCCCCATCCCAATTGGGTGTCCCCATTCCCAACTGGGGGGTCCTCATCAACATGGGCTTCCACTGGGTGGTCTCCATCTTCTTGGTGGACCTCAACCCCGTTGGGTGTCCCCATTCCCAACTGGGGGGTCCCCATCCCCATTGAGGTGTCCCCATAGGCTGCTCCCCATCATCACTGGTGGTCCCCAACCCCATCGAGATGTCCCCATTCCCAACTGGGGGGTCCCCAGCCCCATTGAGGTGTCTCCATTGGGTGCTCCCCATCATCACTGGTGGTCCCCATCCCCATCGAGATGTCCCCATTCCCAACTGGGGTCCCCATCCCCATTGAGGTGTCCCCATTGGGTGCTCCCCATCATCACTGGGGGTCCTCAACCCGGTTGGGTGTCCCCATTCCCAACTGGGGCATCCCCAGCCCCATTGAGGTGTCCCCATAGGCTGCTCCCCATCATCACTGGTGGTCCCCATCCCCATTGAGGTGTCCCCATTCCCAACTGGGGCCTCCCCATCCCCATTGAGGTGTCCCCATTCCCAACTGGGGGGTCCCCAGCCCCATTGAGGTGTCCCCATAGGGTGCTCCCCATCATCACTGGTGGTCCCCAACCCCATCGAGATATCCCCATTCCCAACTGGTGTCCCCAGTCCCATCGAGGTGTCCCCATAGGCTGCTCCCCATCATCACTGGTGGTCCCCATCCCCATTGAGGTGTCCCCATTCCCAACTGGGGCGTCCCCATCCCCATTGAGGTGTCCCCATAGGCTGCTCCCCATCATCACTGGTGGTCCCCAACCCCATCGAGATGTCCCCATTCCCAACTGGGGCGTCCCCAGCCCCATTGAGGTGGCCCCATAGGCTGCTCCCCATCATCACTGGTGGTCCCCATCCCCATTGAGGTGTCCCCATTCCCAACTGGGGGGTCCCCAGCCCCATTGAGGTGTCCCCATAGGCTGCTCCCCATCATCACTGGTGGTCCCCATCCCCATTGAGGTGTCCCCATTCCCAACTGGGGCGTCCCCAGCCCCATTGAGGTGTCCCCAAAGGCTGCTCCCCATCATCACTGGTGGTCCCCATCCCAATTGGGTGTCCCCATTCCCAACTGGGGCGTCCCCAGCCCCATTGAGGTGTCCCCATTGGGTGCTCCCCATCATCACTGGTGGTCCCCAACCCCATCGAGATGTCCCCATTCCCAACTGGTGTCCCCAGCCCCATTGAGGTGGCCCCATAGGCTGCTCCCCATCATCACTGGTGGTCCCCATCCCCATTGAGGTGTCCCCATTCCCAACTGGGGCGTCCCCAGCCCCATTGAGGTGTCCCCATTGGGTGCTCCCCATCATCACTGGTGGTCCCCATCCCCATTGAGGTGTCCCCATTCCCAACTGGGGTCCCCAGCCCCATTGAGGTGGCCCCATAGGCTGCTCCCCATCATCACTGGTGGTCCCCATCCCCATTGAGGTGTCCCCATTCCCAACTGGGGCGTCCCCAGCCCCATTGAGGTGTCCCCATTGGGTGCTCCCCATCATCACTGGTGGTCCCCAACCCCATCGAGATGTCCCCATTCCCAACTGGTGTCCCCAGCCCCATTGAGGTGGCCCCATAGGCTGCTCCCCATCATCACTGGTGGTCCCCATCCCCATTGAGGTGTCCCCATTCCCAACTGGGGCGTCCCCAGCCCCATTGAGGTGTCCCCATTGGGTGCTCCCCATCATCACTGGTGGTCCCCATCCCCATTGAGGTGTCCCCATTCCCAACTGGGGTCCCCAGCCCCATTGAGGTGGCCCCATAGGCTGCTCCCCATCATCACTGGTGGTCCCCAACCCCATCGAGATGTCCCCATTCCCAACTGGTGTCTCCAGCCCCATTGAGGTGGCCCCATAGGCTGCTCCCCATCATCACTGGTGGTCCCCATCCCCATTGAGGTGTCCCCATTCCCAACTGGGGGGTCCCCAGCCCCATTGAGGTGGCCCCATAGGCTGCTCCCCATCATCACTGGTGGTCCCCATCCCCATTGAGGTGTCCCCATTCCCAACTGGGGCGTCCCCAGCCCCATTGAGGTGTCCCCATAGGCTGCTCCCCATCATCACTGGTGGTCCCCAACCCCATCGAGATGTCCCCATTCCCAACTGGGGCGTCCCCAGCCCCATTGAGGTGTCCCCATAGGCTGCTCCCCATCATCACTGGTGGTCCCCATCCCCATTGAGGTGTCCCCATTCCCAACTGGTGTCCCCAGTCCCATCGAGGTGTCCCAATTGGGTGCTCCCCATCATCACTGGTGGTCCCCAACCCCATTGAGGTGTCCCCATTCCCAACTGGTGTCCCCATCCCCATTGAGGTGGCCCCATAGGCTGCTCCCCATCATCACTGGTGGTCCCCAACCCCATCGAGATGTCCCCATTCCTAACTGGGAGATCCCCAGTCCCTACCGGGGGGGTGGGAGAGGTGGTCCCAACACCCCAGACGTGTCCCTCAGCACCCAGCCCTTGGGGGGGTGACCTTGGGGGGGTCCCCCCTCTCCCGTCCCCCCCCCCACCCCACCCCACCCCACCCCACCCCCTCACCTTGCGGGGCATCTTGCCCAACACCCATTCCAGTTCCAGGTTGACGGGGGTGGGGAGCCCCTCGTGGGACCCCCCCTCGGCCACCGGCGCCTCCAGGTCATCCACCAGCACGATCTATGGGGTGGGGAGGCGTGGGGGGGGAACGTGTGGGGTGGGGGGTGGAGCAGGGCCGGGGCACCCCCCCCACCCCCCAGGATCTTTTCTGCTCTCCAGGGACCCCCAAAAAGACCCCCCAAAAGTCCTCTTGGCCCACAAGGTCCCCCCCAAAGCCACCTCCGCCCCACTTCTCCCCACCACCACCACCACCTCTCTCCGTCTCCCCATGGCCCCCACATCCCCGTGACCCACATCCCCGTGTCCCCAAGTCCCCACATGCCCACGGCCCCATGGTGTCCCCCATGTCCCTACATCCCCCCATGGTGTTCCCCCATGTCCCCATGGTGACCCCCATGTCCTACATCCCACGGCCCCATGGTGTCCCCCATGTCCCCATGGTGACCCCCATGTCCTACACCCCATGTCCCCATGGCAACCCCTATGTCCCCATGGTGACCCCCATGTCCTACATCCCACGTCCCCATGGTGACCCCCATGTCCTACATCCCGCATCCCCATGGCAACCCCCATGTCCCCATGGTGTCCCCCATGTCCCTACATCCCCCCATGGCAACCCCCATGTCCCCATGGTGACCCCCATGTCCTACATCCCACGTCCCCATGGAGTCCCCCATGTCCCCATGGTGACCCCCATGTCCCTACATCCCATGTCCCCATGACAACCCCCATGTCCCCATGGTGACCCCCATGTCCTACATCCCACATCCCCCCATGGTGTCCCCCATATCCCCATGGTGTCCCCCATGTCCTACATCCCACATCCCCCCATGGTGTCCCCCATGTCCCCATGGTGACCCCCATGTCCTACATCCCACATCCCCCCATGGTGTCCCCCATATCCCCATGGTGTCCCCCATGTCCTACATCCCACATCCCCCCATGGTGTCCCCCATGTCCCCATGGTGACCCCCATGTCCTACATCCCACAACCCCCCATGGTGTCCCCCATGTCCCCATGGTGTCCCCCATGTCCTACATCCCATGTCCCCATGGCAACCCCTATGTCCCCATGGTGACCCCCATGTCCTACATCCCACGTCCCCATGGTGTCCCCCATGTCCCCATGGTGACCCCCATGTCCCTACATCCCTATGTCCCATGTCCCCACGTCCCTACATCCCATGTCCCATGTCCCCATGGCGTCCCCCATGTCCCCATGGTGACCCCCACATCCCTACATCCCCCCATGGTGTCCCCCACGTCCCCATGGTGTCCCCCATGTCCCTACATCCCCCCATGGTGTCCCCCATGTCCTACATCCCATGTCCCCATGACAACCCCCATGTCCCCATGGTGACCCCTATGTCCTACATCCCACGGCCCCATGGCAACCCCCATGTCCCCATGGTGTCCCCCATGTCCTACATCCCATGTCCCCATAGCAACCCCCATGTCCCCATGGTGACCCCCATGTCCTACATCCCACGTCCCCATGGCGTCCCCCATGTCCCCATGGTGACCCCCATGTCCCTGCATCCCTATGTCCCATGTCCCCACGTCCCTACATCCCATGTCCCACGTCCCCATGGCGTCCCCCATGTCCCCATGGTGACCCCCACGTCCCTACATCCCCCCATGGTGTCCCCCATGTCCCCACATCCCACGTCCCCATGGTGTCCCCCATGTCCCCATGGTGACCCCCATGTCCTACATCCCACATCCCCATGGTGTCCCCCATGTCCCCATGGTGACCCCCATGTCCTACATCCCACATCCCCCCATGGTGTCCCCCACGTCCCCATGGTGACCCCCATGTCCTACATCCCATGTCCCCATAGCAACCCCCATGTCCCCATGGTGACCCCCATGTCCTACATCCCACGTCCCCATGGTGCCCCCCATGTCCCCATGGTGACCCCCATGTCCTACATCCCACGTCCCCATGGTGTCCCCCATGTCCCTATGGTGACCCCCACATCCCTACATCCCCCCATGGTGTCCCCCATGTCCCCATGGTGTCCCCCATGTCCCTACATCCCCCCATGGTGTCCCCCATGTCCCCATGGTGACCCCCATGTCCCTACATCCCTATGTCCCATGTCCCCACGTCCCTACATCCCATGTCCCATGTCCCCATGGTGTCCCCCATGTCCCCATGGTGACCCCCACATCCCTACATCCCCCCATGGTGTCCCCCACGTCCCCATGGTGTCCCCCATGTCCCTACATCCCCCCATGGTGTCCCCCATGTCCTACATCCCATGTCCCCATGACAACCCCCATGTCCCCATGGTGACCCCTATGTCCTACATCCCACGGCCCCATGGCAACCCCCATGTCCCCATGGTGTCCCCCATGTCCTACATCCCATGTCCCCATAGCAACCCCCATGTCCCCATGGTGACCCCCATGTCCTACATCCCACGTCCCCATGGCGTCCCCCATGTCCCCATGGTGACCCCCATGTCCCTGCATCCCTATGTCCCATGTCCCCACGTCCCTACATCCCATGTCCCACGTCCCCATGGCGTCCCCCATGTCCCCATGGTGACCCCCATGTCCTACACCCCATGTCCCCATGGCAACCCCTATGTCCCCATGGTGACCCCCATGTCCTACATCCCACGTCCCACGTCCCCATGGCATCCCCCATCCCCCCATGGTGACCCCCACGTCCCTACATCCCCCCATGGTGTCCCCCATGTCCCCATGGTGACCCCCATGTCCTACATCCTATGGCCCCATGGAGTCCCCCATGTCCCCATGGTGACCCCCATGTCCTACATCCCACATCCCCATGGTGTCCCCCACGTCCCCATAGTGTCCCCCATGTCCCCGCCTCCCCGTGTCCCACGTCCCCCCCTACATCCCCACGTCCCCACGCCCCATTGCCCCATCTCCCCCCATTCCCGCGTCCCACGCGCCGTGTCCCTTGTGTGTCCCCATGTCCCCTCCCCTTACCCGCCCGTCCCCGGTGATGGTCCCCACCACGCAGAGGGGACAACGCTCGCGGCTGGCCAGGCGTCGCAGCAGCTCCAGCTGCGGTGGCCGCACCAGTAAGGCGTTGGACTCCTGGTACTCGGCGCCCCACAGCTCCAGTACGCTCAGGGTGGGGTCACCTCGCTGCCACCACCAGTGTCACCGCCGGGTGGGGACACCGCGGGGCACCAAAGGGACATTGGGGGCAGAGGGGGACACCGAGGGGAGAAGTGACACCGGAGCGACAAGGGGGAGTGGGGACAGGGGACACCAAGGAGACTGGGGGGACTGGTGGCACTGGGTGGCACCGGGGGGACAGGGGACACCAAGGAGACTGGGGGGACTGGTGGCACTGGGTGGCACTGGGGGGACAGGGGACACTTAGGGCACTGGGGGGACTGGTGGCACTGGGTGGCACGGGGGGGCAGGGGACACTTAGGGCACTGGGGGGACTGGTGGCACTGGGTGGCACCGGGGGGACAGGGGACACCAGGGGGACACAGGGGACACTTAGGGCACTGGGGGGACTGGTGGCACTGGGTGGCAATGGGGACACAGGGGACACTTAGGGCACTGGGGGGACAGGTGGCATTGGGTGGCACCGGGGGGACAGGGGACGCTTAGGGCACTGGGGGGACTGGTGGCACTGGGTGGCACCGGGGGGACAGGGGACACCAGGGGGACACAGGGGACACTTAGGGCACTGGGGGGACTGGTGGCACTGGGTGGCACCGGGGGGACAGGGGACACCAGGGGGACACAGGGGACACTTAGGGCACTGGGGGGACTGGTGGCACTGGGTGGCACCGGGGGGACAGGGGACACAAGGGGGACACAGGGGACACTTAGGGCACTGGGGGGACTGGTGGCACTGGGTGGCACCGGGGGGACAGGGGACACCAGGGGGACACAGGGGACACTTAGGGCACTGGGGGGACTGGTGGCACTGGGTGGCAATGGGGACACAGGGGACACTTAGGGCACTGGGGGGACTGGTGGCACTGGGTGGCACCGGGGGGACAGGGGACACTTAGGGCACTGGGGGGACAGGTGGCATTGGGTGGCACCGGGGGGACAGGGGACGCTTAGGGCACTGGGGGGACTGGTGGCACTGGGTGGCACCGGGGGGACAGGGGACACCAGGGGGACACAGGGGACACTTAGGGCACTGGGGGGACTGGTGGCACTGGGTGGCACCGGGGGGACAGGGGACACTTAGGGCACTGGGGGACTGGTGGCACTGGGTGGCACCGGGGGGACAGGGGACACCGGAGCGACAAGGGGTAGTGGGGACAGGGGACACTTAGGGCACTGGGGGGACTGGTGGCACTGGGTGGCACCGGGGGGACACAGGGGACACTTAGGGCACTGGGGGGACTGGTGGCACTGGGTGGCACTGGGGGGACACAGGGGACACTTAGGGCACTGGGGGGACTGGTGGCACTGGGTGGCACCGGGGGGACAGGGGACACCGGAGCGACAAGGGGTAGTGGGGACAGGGGACACTTAGGGCACTGGGGGGACTGGTGGCACTGGGTGGCACCGGGGGGACACAGGGGACGCTTAGGGCACTGGGGGGACTGGTGGCACTGGGTGGCACCGGGGGGACAGGGGACACCAGGGGGACACAGGGGACACTTAGGGCACTGGGGGGACTGGTGGCACTGGGTGGCACCGGGGGGACAGGGGACACTTAGGGCACTGGGGGACTGGTGGCACTGGGTGGCACCGGGGGGACAGGGGACACCGGAGCGACAAGGGGTAGTGGGGACAGGGGACACTTAGGGCACTGGGGGGACTGGTGGCACTGGGTGGCACCGGGGGGACACAGGGGACACTTAGGGCACTGGGGGGACTGGTGGCACTGGGTGGCACTGGGGGGACACAGGGGACACTTAGGGCACTGGGGGGACTGGTGGCACTGGGTGGCACCGGGGGGACAGGGGACACCGGAACGACAAGGGGTAGTGGGGACAGGGGACACTTAGGGCACTGGGGGGACTGGTGGCACTGGGTGGCACCGGGGGGACACAGGGGACGCTTAGGGCACTGGGGGGACTGGTGGCACTGGGTGGCACCGGGGGGACAGGGGACACCAGGGGGACAGGGGACACTTAGGGCACTGGGGGGACTGGTGGCACTGGGTGGCACCGGGGGGACACAGGGGACACTTAGGGCACTGGGGGGACTGGTGGCACTGGGTGGCACTGGGGGGGGGCAGACAGGATGGGGACCTATGGGGGGTGACCCATGGGGGGGGGGGGATGTCCCATGGGGGGGGGTGACCGATGGTGGGGGGGTGGGTGTCCCATGGAGGGGGGTCCCATGGGGGGGGGGGTGTGACCCATTGGGGGGGGGGGGTCCCATGGGGGGGGTGGGTGTCCCTTGGGGGGGGGGGATGTCCCATGGAGGGAGTGTCCCATGGGGGGGGGGGGTGTTCCCTTGGGGGGGGGGGGGTGACCCATGGGGGGGGGTCCCATGGGTGGGGGGGTGTCCCATGGGGGGGGGGTGTGACCCATGGGGGGGGGGTCCCATGGGGGGGGGTGTCCCTTGGGGGGGGGGGGTGACCCATGGGGGGGTGTCCCATGGGTGGGGGGGTGTCCCTTGGGGGGGGGGGGTGGTGACCCATAGCGGGGGGGGGGTCTCATGGGGGGGGGAGTGTCCCATGGGGGGGGGGGGGGGTCCCTTGGGGGGGGGGGTGACCCATGGCGGGGGGTCCCATGGGGGGGGGTGTGACCCATGGGGGGGGGGGGGGTCCCATGGGGGTGGGGGGGGTGTCCCATTGGGGGGGGGGGGATGTCCCATGGAGGGAGTGTCCCATGGGGGGGGGGGGTGACCCATGGGGG